>NW_015091062.1:957850-1155541 GCF_001431845.1 Calidris pugnax
TCTCTGGGGGCAACCCCTTCCCCCGGCTGCTCCCTCCCTGCTGCGGGAGTGATTCCCTCACACACACACACACACACACACACCCCTACCCCTCGCTTCCCCCCCCGCGGGGGTCTGCCAGGGCATCTCGGGTGGTGGGGCACAGAGCGGGTGGGCTGAACACTCCTCGCACTCTTATTGCTGTGAAAGACTTTTTGTTCATTTGCTCGTTTGTTTGTAAACAAGCAGGTGGGCATCTGGGGTGGTGGGGCACGGAGAGGGTGGGCTGCACGCTCCTCGCACTCTTATTGCTGTGAAAGACTTTTTGTTCATTTGCTCGTTTGTTTGTAAACAAGCAGGTACAAATACCTGTTCAGCAGCAGATGGGGAATGCCATTTCCAGTTGTGTCAAAACCAGAAGGCAAGTCTTGTCTGTGATTTATCGGGCATCTGCTTTGCCTATAATTTTCCACGTGTATCTTTGCATTTTTAGCATTTACAGATCAAACGTGCACTACAGTTACTGTGTCCTGAAATCTGTGTTCTTAGAAATACGTGTAGCACAGAAATAGTATATGGCTTGAAAACCTTGTAATACTATATCTTTCTGTTCCCACTACTACTCTTCTTCTTTCTACTCTGGTCTTTCTACAGAAGAAAGAGAGACCTATGGGGAATGAATTGCTGTATAAAAACACTAGAGGAAAAATATTCTGGAGTATGCCTTGCTCTGTTGAACATCTCTTAGCTCTGGTTCTTGCTGAACTTCTAAAAAGAGTCTTTTAAATTTGTAGATCACGGTTAAAGCCTGCAAAGTGATCATCATAGTCATATTATTCCACCTCACCTAGATTTAACCTTTTGTCTAATCACACTTGTCAACTTTTTCATCTTCTCTGGCTTGAAGACAGACAAACTGATGCACTTAACATAGAAAAATGGGAGTCTCTCCGTAAAATCTCTTCCTCAGTGGAAGCCTACAGGGACACCACCCTAGGTATTATTTGTTGGACTAATAACAGTATTTTATTGCAAAATTCAGCTTAAGTAAAACTATTTCATGAAATAAAGTAAGAATTTTCTGAAGAAATAGATTAGGAGCACACCAAATACCATCACCTTCAGAAAATATACAATATCACAATTTTGCTGATTAATCCTTCGCTGGAAACTATGAACTGCTTCTTCCAAATCCCAAACCAAAACCTGCTAATGTCAGATTTAGAGAGAAAGCAGGAAAGTACATCCTTTAGAGACGTCTAACTAAAAATAAAATTTAAAGGGTAGTATTTTCAGTGTCACTTATAAAAGCTGTACCTCTGAAGTTCTCCATTATGGTATCTATTTACAAAAGACAACCACAGTTACCAAATGCTCATACTTTTAATAATTTTTCAGCTGCAGGAAAATGTGCTTTATAGGTGTTAAATTGTACTTCACTACCTGATGCAAAGTCAGATGAAACTGCTTACTAAAGATAGCTGGGTTGAAAAACAGTTTGGAATTAATCTGCCTGTTATGAACTTGGAAGTTCTCAGAAAGTGTGTTGTACCAGCAAAAAAAGAAAAAGTCAATAAAAACCAATTTTGGGGCAGTTTGCATACCTGATTCATTGTTGTGCACCTCCTTTTGTTTCACAGATGATGATTCAGAGCAGTTTGGCAGCTTTGATAATTGCAGTGTGTGTCAGTGATGAGCAGGCAGGCTGCCATGCTCTGGATAGTGTCCATTTGGAGTCGTAATTCTGAGGTCCTGGTGGTGCTTCAGGAATTACATTAGGACAGTTGATTTTAATTCCTTGTTTTGTGTAACAAAAAATAAAAGTTGCTAGGGAGTTCCAGCATCTCCCATGAATATTCTGCTTACCTCCTGCTTCCAAACAAATGTTGTGAGTTTTAGTAAAGCTTCTAATATCATACAGAAGAAGTAAAAGAATCATGTGGTGAGGAATACTGAGAAGACCTGCCGTTGTGCTCCCCAGTGCAGCAGTCAATAGCTGCATCTGCACTGTCCTTCACAGCAATGCCCAAGAGCTCACCACCCCAGTTGCCTGGCTTCCACAGCTGGAGATGTGTAGCAAGGTGGAGAATCGAGTGTACACCAACAGGTAAGCCAGGTGGACATACAAGGGATGAGGATTCATGTGTGAGGTTGAGATTGTGTCCATACATGTGTTAAATTTGTGAGACTATAAGAGATCTTCAAGTTACTTTCATATGTTCCTATGAAACTTCACACTAGGGGTAACATCAGTTGTAACGTTCTTAAAGGAGAACAATCTTCAGGATTCTTTCCCTGGTTTTGCTAAAAAGACTTTAAATTTGCATCAGTCATCATAATTTAATTGGCTTAACATATGATGTTGAGTGGTTCCTTAGCTCATGCCATACTGTGCATACCCTAAGATACTAAAGAGTGGTGGCACAGTACATGCTTTTGCCAAGTAGCTGTTTTGTTAACAGTGGAACCATTTTGCTTTGCAGACAGTGATAAAATAAGGAGAAAACATAAGGAAAAAAGAGGGAAACTCATCTCTTCTGCCTGTCCACAGCTGCAAACATTCATAATTCCAAAAATCCTTACTGCAAAGATTTACCAATGAACACTGGAAGCGAAACCAACGTATCCTCAGATTTATCATCACAATGTCTCATAGTCTATAGCTTGAAACCCAACTAGTTGATTACTTATAAAAAAAGGCAGCAGATAAAAAATGCATTGGCCTCGATTCCATATTTAGATGTTTTGGATGGCACAGATTTCACAGTTTGTGAGTCTGGAGAGAGAACAGTTGATGTGAGTCCAAGATTGAAATTGCTCATAATCTCCTTATTCTGCACAAAGCATATGATGACAAGACTCTGAAAGCAGCTACTAAAATTTATGGCTAGGTAGAAAAATTTAGCCATTCCAGTTTTGCAATAAGAGTATATTATATCATAATAAAACCACCATCAGAAGATTTGAAATTCCTTCTTAACAGCTGGAGGAAGATTACTTTTTGTAAACCAACAGAGAATTTGGGGGACAAACACAGTTCTCTTTGCCTAAAAACAAGCTTTAGGTTCCGTTACCCACACAAAGGTATCTAATATGTCTTAAGACATCATTGAGAATCCCATCCAACCCTTTTCTGCTAATCCAGAGGTCTCCAAAAGGTGCTATCCTGGCAGATGCTTCAAATACCTCATTGCATCTCAAACCATAGGCAGTCTTTGGGTCTCCAACAGAACTGATAGTCATGAAAATTCCAGGCAGTTCTTACAAACTGTAGTGAAAAGAATACTTCCATCAATTACTGGATGCCTGTTGCAGGAATGCAAACAAGACAATGTTCCACAAAGTGGTCTAATAAATCATATTATCTGCATTTGAGACAAGAGCTTGTGTGACTAAGGCTTACCTAATCTTCCAAGTATACTGCCTGGCCTATTAAAAGATGTTACCCTGTCTAGAAACCTTGTCTCACCTGTCCTTTGGCTATCACAGCAACAGCAACTCAACTGTTCAGTGAGACCATTCATTCAGTTGGTGTCTTGTTCCTGGGGGATGATTTTGCTTAGGCTTCTGTAAGGCTCTGAAATGCCTACATGAACTTCTTTCTTATGTTTGCACTCCATCTGAATTTCTATATCACAATCAGCTGGTGTTTAATTTACCTACAGAATCTAAAGATACATCAGAGTCCCAGGGTTTAGATCCAGACAGCAGATCCCAGGTGCTCCCTGACTCCACAGCATGTGAACACTAGTTGTGGTTACATCCCCTCTTCTTTTTCTAACCAGTCCCAGTGAGCCCCCATTAGGGTGACTGATACTCCAACTTCAGGGGCACCATATAGCATATCTAAGCAGACTAAAAAGAACTAAAATTTTTCTCTTTCCAATCTTTCCTTCCCAAGGTTATAGTAAATTTAGACCATTCTTTCTGTAGCTTTGCACCTTAATAAAGGCTTCGTTCAGATTATTTTGAAGTTGTCAAAATAGATACTATATATTTTCTGTTCAGTAGACACCACTTATGCCCAGAGTCTTCTCTTACCTCAGCAGGGAAGAGAAAAGCAACAGGAACACTTTCAGAAATCCAGGCATGAAGTTAAGAAGTGCTTTCAGAAGGTGTGAGCCTTCAGGTAATGCAAACAACTGTGTTTCACTTCACTGCTGTAGTGGGTTATATATGAGGAACATCTTTCTTTGCTCAAGTAAGGGGAAGCCAAGGCAGCAGAAGGACAGAGTGGGATCTATGGAGGAAGCTCAGATTGTTATTTGAGCTTTATCCAGCTTCCCTTGCTTTTCTGCAGGATGGGAGCTAGCTTATATTCTTCTTCCTTCTGGGGGACCTGCTGTCACCCAAAAATGACAGGGCTGACCAGAGTCAAACTAGGGGTGGGAAAGCTGCATGGTCAATGCCAAGTGTATGGTACAAGTTTCATTCTCCAAACCACTAGTAGCATTTCTCTCTCTCTTTCTCTTGGGCAGCCAAAGGAGGGCACTGCATACATTGTTGACACCGGTCCTAGGAAGACAGATGTTCAGTGTAGCTGCTGATTGAAGATGAAAGACAGCAGAGAAAAATAGATTGAAAGACTACAGAAGACAGGACAGGCACTTCCATTTGGCTGGCAAAGCCTTTCCCCAGCAGAAATTCCTTAGAGATGTTCTCCATCCTGCCTCACTGACAGGGTCTACCCTAGAAAAAGAGATGACAGGCCCTCTCCTTCCACAGTCTTTTGGCTCCATCACTTCTAGTGCTCCCACTGGAAAACAGATGGGTCACTAGAAATCAGGTGGGTCACTGGAAACCATGGCCCCACACAGAGGCACCTTCTGTTTCCCTTGTTGCCTGGCCACAATAAAGGTGGCTCAGAGATGAGCAGGATTTGCATTGTTATTTTGCATTATGCCAAATTATAAAGGCTCAAAAATCACATCACACTCTCACCGACAAAAAGCACTTTTCAAAGAAAGGCTTGGTTGTTATTCGAGCCCTCAGCTTGCATTGTCCTTCTGGAGATAGGTGTGTGCCTGTGTATGCATGCAAGCAACAGGGAAAGAGGAATATCTGTGATGTTCAGTGTTCCATATTTAGCTCCTGCAAACACATCTGTTCACTGTGTACCCAGTAATTACTGCTGTCCCTCAACAGCCTCCCTAACAGCCTCTACTACAGTTGTTCCTCCAGAGTGATCCTACTACAGTTCTCATCTTCATGTGCTTCCCAAATTCTCATGTAAGTCCCTCTTAGACCTCAAGGAACTCCACCTTATCAAAGTCCTCAGGGCTGCAGGATGCTGCCACAGACCCAGAGTTCTTCACTCTTGCAACATTTTCTGATCTGTTGTTTCTTCAAAGATTTTCTCCTGGGCAACAGAAAGGGAAGAAAACTACTGAGTTACTCCTATTCAGAGACTGTCTCTTGAGATGAGGAAGGGGAAGAGCTGTTTTTCTCTAACTTTGCCCTGTCTGGCCCCCAGTGTCTGGGACAAATGGGTGTCAGAGCCTGTCTGTAATCTGGTAGGTGGCTGGGGTAGTTTGCTTTCTGATGTTATCTCCAGCTCAACTGATATCTGGTATCTCCTTACTTTTTGTGAGACCTGGCACCATAGATGCTAATGGAAAATACCAGTTAATTTTGTCAGTCCAAGCTAGAAGTGCACACAGTTGTCAGATCTGCCACAGGAGGAAGGTAGGGCACTGAGCTGCTTCATATTTCTGAATATGGTCTTGCCAAAATTTTTTCTTAACAACCACTTAGCAGTGCCCTCAAATAAAAGATGAATTTTTTTAATGTCAGTTATAGTTCATACTGGATGTGAGATTTATGCTTCCATCAACCAACGATTTGTTTTCAGCAGAAGAAGGGAGGCAGCTGCGAAGCCTACCAAGATCAGAATTAGATGTACAGAAGAAGAATGGACAAGGGTGAAGAAAAGGATCAGAGGAGGATGAAATTATATGTCTTAAAGGATTGATATATGTCTTAAATTTGTTTCGCAGCACAGAGATCATCTGGTAGCTAGAAGGTTATGTCAATACTACAGTGGGAAATTTAGTTGTAACCTGTGGACACTCTGTTTTGTTCCTGTCATCCTAGGTGTTCCGGTTAACAGTTTTTTGTAAGTGACACTGACTTGGGCATCAACCGTCTGAGCTTGACTGGTTCTGTACAAGCCCTGAAATATTTGCTGCCATGGTTTCACTGCTGAAGGTACCCATGCTAATGTGCTTAAAGCCAGGTCCATTATTTCTCAATGCTGGTCAGGTGCATCTTACAGCAGACAGCTGCCCACTCTGATTTCTCTACTTTTTCTTACATGTATAGAACTCTCTGGGTTTGTCTAAGCTACGGAGCCACAGAATATACTTGGTTCAAAACGCAGATTCACTCAAGGGTGACGCTCAGCCCACAGTTCTTCTGACTTCTCCTGCACCTTGGTTTAAGAGGTGAAGTAAGCACATAAATCAGCTGCTTGTCCTGAATCACCCATCCACATCCCTGAGCTGGACAACCAGGAACCACAAGGCAAGCAGTGATCATCTGAGACATGTCAACACCCTGACTGAGTAGTAATTTTGTTATTGAGATGGTGGGAACAAGGACACAAGGAGTTTGGAATCTGTCCCTAAGAATTTACCAGCTCCTGTTCTTGCTGTGTTTTGGGTGATATAAAGGGTCATATCGATGGTTGGGACTTAAATTGGAGTAGAAATACAACTTTTTTCCTTACATTCCTTATGTTATTGATGATAAGTACTATATAATTTTATCATCGTTTCTTTAAAAGGAGAGGCTTGTTGGGCTTTTTTTTTTTGTTACATTTTTATTTTTTCCTTACATAGAAAGTTCTATTTTCTGATTTAAATTGTGATAATCAAAACTTTCATTTATAAAAGCTTTCACTTATTTAAAGATGCATCAAACAGGACCCCCGTTAAAACTGACCCATGAAAAGTACAGAAAAAGAACTTCCAAGTTACTGGCTTTATATACTATGCTTTTTTCGTTAAAAGGTAACTTCAAAAAGTCAAATAATGTAAGTAAATCTAGAAGACTCAAAAGTTAAAAGAAGTTGAAGTAACCATTAGTTTTACAATGGAATAATATGGAACGAGCCCAGCAGTGGTTATACTCACTTGATTTATACACACATAAAAAAGACACATTTTTTGTCATTCCACGAATTTTATTAATATTCAAAGAATTTGACTAGGGCTCAAAATTACTAGCTAGTGAATTTTTGTGTCTCTATAAGTCAGCAGCAGAATCTATATTTCTAAAGTGTTGTCCCGTTTTTGCTTCTTTCAATTGGTCCTGGAGGGGTAGTTTTTCATCAACATACTCTGTTTTCTGGAGGATGAAAATTATTTCCATCCATTTTAAAGCAAAGCACAGTCTGTCAAAGCATAGTAACAAGATTTCCCATGTAACACAAACTGAACTTCTTAAGAGCAAGTACCTCAGAGAATTTAAAAAGATTATTTTCAACTCCACAATTGTAATTATTCTGTACTCAACATTATCCACGTACTCAACACTCCAGTCTATCCTTATGGAAAAAGACCATCTTTCTCCCTTGCTTGCAAGTCTCTCCAACAAAATGTTTCTCTGCTAGAAAAATGTTTTGTCCTAGCTGCAGACAGATCTCATTCTTGCAAAAAATATAGGTGGAAGATGGACAATGTGTTTCTCACATATCTTTCTGTTGCTTTAGCTCCACTTTTTTTCCCTAGGGTTTCTCCCAAAATTCCATTCTCTTAGTCTTCCTGTGTAACCCTTCTTCAGGCAAAATCTCAAATGTTCTAAGACTGTCATGATGGAGTGGGACTAAAATATGACTTTTGATTTTCAGGGTAAGATTTGAATTAAGCTTAATTAAAAATAAAATTTTAGAAGATTTTTCTCGGAAAGTTTAGTGGTTAAAAGTGCAGTCGGTGCAAATGGAGGAAGAAGATGGTTTCGTTCTCTGAATGTTTCTCTCAGAAAAATGTGTCAGATGATGTCCCACAAAAATATTAGCTCCATGACATTTTTCATCACATAGGAAAAGCAAAGTTTTCAGTACGTCTGAATTACTCCTTTGTGAACCTGTAGTAGATATGTAGATGGTGTCTCTGCAGCTGGTCTGTGGAGACATGTAAGCAGTGAAACTGATGGTCTCTATATTTTAATTAAATTAAAAGTAAATGCTAAACATGCATTTTTTATGAGAAATTGAGAGAGCTATAATTTCTTTGATTCCAGAATTAGGCATTTATAGTCTCCCACAATTTCATTTAATACCTACAAAAATTAACATTGGTTTTCACTAATATTCTTCATGAACGATATATCCATGCATCAAGTTCATTTTTTGGCATGAATTCCCCACCAACATTTGCCTGTATATTTCACATATGTCACTCAAATGTACCCAAGACGTGATTTGTGCTTAAATTATAGAAAAAAAAATTTAATAACCATGTTTCATGTATTACAGAGATTTCAGAGTATTACACATTCAGAAGCATATTTTAACTAGGAATCATTTGTAAAAATATATATTTGCTTCCTATTTCCTATTTTAGATCTAATTGTAGAAAAAGATTTTGCAGCAGATGTAATACATGCTGCCAACAAGAGCAGCCATGTTGCACAAGAGTAAGGTTTCTTACAAAATTCAGTAGATTTTTTAGCAAGATGACAGCTGTTTTTTCTTGGCATTAGTGATTACAAATCCCTAAGAGAACATTTCGAAGGCTTTGTGACAATCCTGGCCAAAAATATAATTGAATGAGGAGATCGACATTCACATTCTGCAAAAAAACCCAATTTGCCGAATACTTGTCATGTTCCCTAGTTAGCATTACCACCTTCTGAAAACAAGAACAGACAACTCAGTCAAATGGCTGCTGGGCACGTGTCGTAACTTTAACAGCAACCAGCAAATCCATAGCAGAACTGGCTGGCTGATAGGAGACCAGCCACATGAATACCCATGTGAAGAGAGAATACCCTGGGTGAAGAGTTCCGTGCCAAACACAAGGACTGAGGTGAGCAATAGAGCAAGGGCTACTGAGGTATTTACTTTTATTATGCAGACGTTTGTTTTAGCAAGGGTATTTTTGAAAATTACAAACACACAGTGTTTCCTTCCTTCTCTCCTCAGTGAATTAAGGGAGGCTGGGGCACACTTTCTTTGTACTGGGATCTGCTGGAAGATGCAATGGTAAGGATCACCCTGATGTTTCTGATGTGTCCTTAGTCACAAGTTCCTCTCCTCACCCAGAGCCATGATCCAGATTGCAAGCATTAAATGGGTACTCAGGCACCTGTGTTTGGGACTCAGAGGCTTCTGAAAGCCAACTCTGCTTATATTCCTTTCTTGTGTCCCACCTGGTATAGAAAATCGTGTCTCTCTACTCCTGTAGGTCAATGGGTTACAGAGACTGAGAGAAAAGGACTATGCAAGGGGGACGTATTACTATTATGCAAACCACTACAGCTTCTAGGTTTCATTTCAATTATAGGACTTCAGAGCAGAAGAGCATTAAAATGTTGTTTTTCTGTTTTGAGACTCAGAGAGAGAAGACTGCCTTGGGTTTTGATTTAGAATCATTCTCCCAGAACTGGGTTTATCTCCTTTTTCTAGAAACTGAGCTGTGCTCGGGGAAGCAAATGAGATCAGGCTCCAGAGCTTGAAGGGAGAATAGCTTTTCTCAACCAGGTGTGTGCCAGGAACATAGAACCAGAGCACAGTTGCTATTCTCCCCTGGAACAGGTCCTTCCTTGGATGCAGCTGCTGCTATGAGCTGAGAGGCCACATCTCTGTCTCTGACTTACAGACTCAGTGGTGGGAAAGTTAAGCTTTAGCCTTTATGATTAAGGTTAGGTTGAGTTTGGTAAAAATATGACAAGACAAATATATATACCTATGGAATAGTACCTATATTAAGAATTACTATATTTAATCTGAGGCATGTACATTTGGTATGAGTATATTTTCTAGGTGGCTGATTTTTTGAGTCTGTTTCAAAAAAATATCAGCCCATCTTCCAGGATCCCTAAATGCTTGCAGGAGGTCAATCAGCAGTTAATTTTCCAATGCCTAATGCATACAACCTGACTACTAGCAAGCTAAATTCTACAAAAGCCTCAAATACAGGTGTAGGCATGCAGGAATAATCCTCAACCTAATAAGCAATAATCCTGGCAAAGCATAGGCATTAGGTTTGGGTTTTTTTTTTTCTGACAGAGTGAGTCCCTGGGCAGCATTAGAATGTAAAAAGAATGTTGAGAAATATTTATGTGCTGGGCAGATGCTAACTGCTGTTGGGCATACAACTGGCAATTACATTTTAACAAGAGAACAGGCAATTAAATTTTTTCCTATTCATTGCTGTGCAAAAAGATAACAAATATTTGAACAGTACTGCTTGATCACCAGCTGGATTTATGGATTATTGTGTTTTGAAAGCAGGTATTTTTGCTGTAGCATGCTGCAGATCTCTGAGCATGGGAGGTGTCAGTAGAGAAGGGGAAGGACCTGGGGCTGTACTTAACATGAAGACAAAAACATTGAATTCCTCAATGGAAGGAGATAGAAAAAGAGCCTCACATTTTTGCTTGTATCCTAGGGTTTTAAGTCATTGCATGACTTCTGTGAAAGGTGCTATCGTATCATTTAAATTAAAATAGCACAAGGTAATTTCCTAAAGCAGGAAAGGTGTTAAACTGTAAATGATTTATTGTGCATGGGCAAGTGCACATAAGTGACTGCATCTGTAGAGGCAGCCCCCAGGAAAGCCTGGGCAGAGAGTTCTCTTCAGTGGCCCCACAGCTCAGTCTTCCGAATGGCTTCAGGAGGGAAAAAAACCTCTTCCTTTCAGGGAAGTTCATTTCCAAGGCAATGGCACGGTCTGTACATGAGCTAGTCTTGCTTTACCTGTAGAGCAACCAGTAAGAAGATGAGGGGAAAAAAAAATATTAATCTAGCAGCGGTGGTGTTTAGAATTTCAAAATGTGCTTTGCTCAAAATGATTCCTATCGAAATGAGTTATGCTGCTTTCACCAATGTTTGCTTCACAGGTTTGCTGTCCTTCCATATTTGTCTGTCTGTATCTCTCTTTCCCTCTTGTTTTATGGTATTGTTGTTGAGGTTTTAGGTTTGTTTTCATTATGTGGTAAGTGGACAACTTTTTGTTCAGGGTTTGTACAGCACCTATGGAGTTACGGTCCATGACCCAGGACAGGGATAATGGGGTTACAGCCAGTAACTACAGTCTTAGGAAGAGCTACTGCGGAGGTAGCAACTGCTGCTTGTCTTTCTGAAGAGAAAATCTTGGTCTTTTCTACCTGTTTCAGTTGAGTACAACCAAAAGATGGCAGCATTTTACTCAGCATCGGTGTGTGAGCCTTGCAACTGTTTACAGGCTGCGACTCTACACTCTCTGAGACAAAGCAAAAAATGCAACTTCTAATTAAGTAGCCAGGATTTCATTTTAAATCCTGATAAATCTAAACCATTCAAAAATACTTTTATATCATAATTGAGAAAAATTACTACCCTGGAAACATTTTTTTCAATAAATTTTCTTAAAACTGTTTAACTATTATTTTGGGAGTTTGGGAACACAATGTTTTGTTGTTTTTTTTCAAGCGTGGTCAGGTTTATTTTCTGTGTACCTTTGTGTTTCCTACCAACTCCCAGCTGTAGTCAGACCTGAAACTCAGTTTTATTAATTTTGGACATGTGACAGGAGAGACATGGGAAATTTTGACAAGTCTGCCAGAGTTTTCTCTCCAGTGAAACCTATAAAGTGGTTTTTTGTTTAACACTTATTGCTTTCAGAGAACTTTACATTCCTGTGAGAGGCAGGTCAGCATTATTTCAGTTACAGGTGTGTGGAAGGTTATTTGGCTTCTTAACAGGTGTCTTGATATGTATCCTCTTAGGTATCTGCAGACACTTTTACAAATGCCACAAACCGCGTCTACATCTGTAGGTGCAAAACACATTTGAAAACCCAGCCTGAAGTGACTCATTATGCTGTACTAAAAATTTATGCACATAATTGCCTTTGCTTCTGGACCAGGTTCTCAAAAAGGCAGTTCTCAAAACCTTGCAAATAGCTTTAAAAAGCAGCTATCTTAGCTGACACTATAAAAGAAACAGGTTATTTATATCTTAATTTTTTAAAAATAATGAACTTTTCTTTTTAGTTTCTCCCCTCCCCCAAGTTTATGAACATTAATATATTTGCTAAATAGTTTCCAGTCAGATGATATCTTGCAACTTCATGTAGGTAAACTTCATGTATTTCAGTGCCTGGAATACATGCATTTGATTAAGTGTACTTGGATTCAAGGGTATTCGTGTGCAATAACGGTAACATTAACACTTTGTCTTAAAACCTTTCCTAGTCTCTCAGCTAATTCAGATGAAGACACAGAAAACACTCTTCTTAAATCTATTGTTTGTTTGTCTTTAGGCTCAAAAAGTCTCCTGGGTACTGGTTGACATTTTGAGGTCTATCAGCCTAATTAGAAGGGCTGCAATTTCAATTTGTAAATGCAGCCTGGGTAATGTGTGCTGAATACTTCATCTCTGATGCCTGGTAGGTGTCTGCACTTGCTGTTGCTGGATCAGTGCACCAGGGCCTGTTCTCAGCACATGTGAGTGTATGGGAGCACTTGCAGCAGCAATACTCAGATGAAAACTGTTCAAGGAGCCTGGGAGCCACAGGTTATCCATCACTATCACCACAGAATCCCCATGGCGGCCCTGGGTAAAAGGCTGTCACCAGCACCCTGCAGTAAGTTTTTTTTGTTTGCTGTTTTTCATCATCTTTTAACACCATAACTGGGAAAAAGTGGTTTTGGCTTTAAACAAATGACAGGCTGTTTTGCAGTGGAGAACAAAGTTACTGTGTGCAAGGTTAAAGATGGTCAGCTAATCCAGCCTGAGTGTGAGATACCAGCTAAAGTTGCTGACACTATCTCTAACAATGGGTTTCAAGCTTTTCAAGAAATCATTTCACAAAATGCTACAAAGACAGTTCACCCTTCCTAAAAGGTTCTTCATGCTTTATTTATGGCTGAACTTCGCTTAAAATGAGTATCATGTGTAAGAAGCTGCTCAGCCCTTATAATCTAGTAAAAGTTGCCCAAGTTTGCAAAACCTTTACGTCTTTGCTGCAGGGAAACTGAAAAGAGCTACCGCCAAGGCAAATGGGAACCGACGGTGTGAGCAATCGCTGCCCTGTGGGGCAGAAGAAATGAGGGGGAACTGGAAGTCCTCACCCCTTACCCTATGACCTAGCTAAGATGAGATAATTGTCTGCTCTTCACTCCTCAGGGGCCTGACTGCACCTCACTTATCTTTGAGGCAATGGGGAATAACGTCACTGGTGTGCAAAGCTTTGGCTGTGTGAGGTTAAGCAGTCAAACCACGAGCTGCTGGGGCGATGCCGGGGAAAATAAGAAAAGTTATGAGTTCTGAAAGGGTTAATAAATCAGACCCAAAGCAACAGATGCTAGGCAGTTGTCTAAGCCATCCATTGCTTCCAATTTGGTTGTTTTTAACTGTCAAAGTAAAGCTGGGAGTAGCTGTCTGTTAGTTACACTGAAATCACAATCTCACGAAATAAGGTCTTGGCACACAGAGTGAGTTAATCCATTTGAAAATAATTCTCAACACAGAAAATTTTGTCTAGAGATTAGTTTATAGCCAGTCAGCAAATAGGGCCTGTCCATTCTGCCAGCTACAGCCTCCACTAGGAATGGAAATGAAGGTACAGATTAGAATCATTAAGTTTCCAGCCAAAAACGGCTGGAAAGAAAGCAAAGCTGTGGATCTACCTCTTTCTGCAAAGCTGGTTTGAAGACAAGCATTAATCTTTCTGGAGACTGCAGAACAGTTCTTCTCCAATGTGTTTTTTCTTCTATTTGTAACATAATTCCACCTTATCCTGAATATGGATCACACCAGAGTTGACAGAGAACACATACACACTGGATGCAACTTGCTTCCATGTTTCTACACTCATAATTAATTAGGAGCCATTCCCTAGGATCCACTGGCTGAGTAGCAATCTGAGAAGATAAAAATGGAAAATAAAATTATTCTGAAGTATTTTTCTATGCCACAGTTTCGTGCCTATATATTTCTACTGAGTTGTATCACTTTGACTGGGACCCAAAGTCCTAAAAAATGTCATTTATCCAAAATACTTGGTACGTTTAGATACAATTCCAAGTCTGACACCAACTGGGCAGAAAAATGAATGAGTTAACTTCTTCTTTCCTAGTTTTTGTGTTACTCAGGTATTGATTTAAGACCCTGATTTTCTTCCATCTGGAAAAAGAAACTAGATTGATGCAGCTTTTCTCATTCCCAAACCTTTGTGAACAATGAGAATTTGTCATTTTGTCACAAGTGTTTCTATTTTATATATGCCTATATATACAGCCTCAGAACTATGAAGAAAAGTGACATATAGTTTTGAAAGTTCAAGAAATTTAGTAGATTTAATCTAAGATTTTTAATGCTTGCATAGTTCATCCCTCATAGCCTATTGCACCCAAGTGTTTTCACCACTAGAACAGACAGCAAGCTGTCCTTTATTTGTGTGAAAATTAGCGTACAAGTTGTTGTATGAATTAGAGAACTTCACTGTTAGTGCTCATTTCTCCATTACTTCACCCCTAATTGTATTGGGCTACCAAAAAAGGTGTTAAAATTCTACCTGAAAGTTCTACTGACTTCATGAGCAGCCTTGATTATCCATCAAGGATAAGATTTCCAAGATTTCCATTTATCATGAAAAATAATTGTTGTTTTCTCTTTGTCTGCTTAAGAGGACTGTCAGAAAGATGACTGCAGATCCCAATACAAAGTGAAAGAATACTGCTCCATTTAAGTGGCTGAGAAGTAAAAGCTGGTAAAAACATACCATTTAGCAATCCCAGCTGATTAGCAGGAGATTAGATTTTCTTTTGCTGTCTCCCTGCATACAGCTTTCCTCCCAGTACTTTCATTAGCGGTACAGCTAAAATGGGCACTAAACCCAATTACATGCTTTAGTCATACATTTCTATTAAGACAAAGTTTCTATGTATTAGTCAGACATACTCTTGGTGATGTTGTGTGACTCCAGCTGCTAATTAAATGTGGTGCTGGCCAGCAGAGCAGGGTGAGCTCATGTCACCTGTAACAATCCCTGTTCTCCTCCAGAAGCACTTTGTTGCTTCAAACCTCTGTTGGAATTAGTGCCACCATGTTCATTGAACTGGATGAGGTCCATTGAATATGCTTTAAAAAATAAGGCCTCCATCCAAAGAAAGGCTTGGCAAGACTGGCTGCAACCTCCAAATGCATGAATCAAAGGTCTTTGCTTCATATCCACTAAGAGCAGAAGGCTTCCAAACACAATCTTGGACATCTGTGATGGGAATTTTCTCCAAGCCCACGTGGATTTGTTTCTGCGTACATCCAGAATGGCTCCAGTCAAACAGTGAGTGGTCCACAGCAGCTGGTGTCTCAGAATCTAGCAGTCACTTTATACAATGCAGTGAAGAGCAGGGCAGAGATACCTGAGCAAGTTCTCATACTAGTGCTATTATAGCCATATTAGCACCACTGAGCTACTTAGCCCTGTTAACTCCTCGCTGCACTGCAGACCATCACATAAAAGCCAAATCTCATTTGCCTCAGTATGAGACAGTCATTCCCACCTCAACGCACTCAGCTGGAGGAGTCTTCATTCATGCTGGATCCATCCTTGCATTTCTGGATTCATCCTTGAGTCCATCTTTGTCTTTTGCACTGAACAGAGTGTGGTTTAAAACAAAAGCAGAATCTCAAACCCTTCCTCCATGAAATGTGTGTCCTTCAAGCCCCCTCTCTTTACATGCTGTGCACCTTGTGTTCCCTTGGCACAGGAACCAAGCTTCAGTGGGAAGGTGGAGGTGCATGGTGTAGTAGTTGTTGCCACCCTCCTTGGTGGTGGAGGGCTCAACCCCAGGTGCTGTGGAGCTTCTCACACCTTCTTCACTGTGTGTCCTTTTTGTTAAATGAATACAATTGAATGAGGTCATGCCTGAAGCAGAGGAAAAGGCTGAATGGTTCCCAAGTTTGTACCACCACCTTTTCTCATATGAGGTGTAGCTGTTTTCTCGGGCAGAGGCACACTGGCCTGCTTTCATCCTGCTTCCCACTCTGCTGGCAATGTCACCTATTTGGCAGTATCCTGTCACTTTGAAAAAGCAGCTCCTGCCACATGTCCTCCTGTATCCTTGATGCTTACTCCAAGGCACAGAAAGAAACACATGCTGTTGCTTGCAAATCTCCATACCTCTGGCACAGTATGGACATTCTGAATATGGGTAACTTATAGAATATGGGTCAAAGAGAAATGAGATACCAACACTTTCCCTTTTCTGAATTTGAAAAGAAGACTTTAGACATTCCTCACTTCCTTCAAATGACAGCAGTAGGTGCCAGCCTGTAGGAGGTCTTACTCTGAAGCCAAAGTGGGCAATGGGTGGCCTGCATTTGTGCTTCATTTCATATCAGGAGTGCACATTTTTGAGTAAATATCTCAATTGTCACTACTTAACTACGCTTCAGTTTGCATTGCAGAGGAATTTCTCAAAACAGATGCTTTCAGATGACATAAAGCCAAAAACACTGCCAGAGCACACCTAGCATGCCTAGTCTCCTCTAGCATCCCGAAATGCAAATGCTGTGAATATGGGATAGTCAAATCCAACTGTGTCATTCTGCAGGACTCTGCCCATTGTACCAAGCGTTGTCCTTGCTAACATGCCTGCTCCCAGCCCTGACCTGAGCACCTGGAAGGGGTTGGGAGTCTTCATAGAATCATAGAATCATTCAGGTTGGAAGAGACCCTTGGGATCCACCCCTCAGCTCAGTTTCTGCCAGCCAGCTCTGCCCCATTCTGTGTGAGATGTGGGTGCTGGACAGGGACTTCACATCTGGATTCTGACGGAGCTGGCCCTGCATGAGGACCATATACAGCCTTTAAAAATACAATAAAAATGAATGTTACAAACTCATTAATCCTGAAAAATTTGGGGAAATTCCCAAATCAGGTAGGAGCTCTGTATGGTTTACAATCTGTGTAGGAAGCAGTCATCTGTTCACGGAATCACGGAATTGTTGGAGTTGGAAGGGACCTTCTAGAGATCATCTGGTCCAACTCCCCTGCCAAAGCAGGAACGCCCAGAGCACATCACTCAGGACTGCATCCAGGCGGGGTCGTGAAAGTCTCCAGAGGAGGGGACTCCATGACCTCCCTGGGCAGCCTGTTCCAGTGCTCTGTCACCCTCACCGTGAAGAAGTTCTTGTCCTTCCTCATATTTGAGTGGAACTTCCTATGTTCCAGCATATTCCTATGTTCCTATGTTGCATGCAGCATTTCAGCAGCCAAAATTTTATCCATAATCCATAAGTCAGGGGATTTTCTGTGTTTGTACAGAAAAGGCAAACACCTGTTTAGGAGTCCTGTTTGATCTTTACTTTTAGAGGTTTTTAATCTAAATAGCCAATCTCATAGCTACTTTTTGAAATAATATACGTTTACGTCTTTTCGTTCTCAAACACAGAAAAAGAATCTGAGTCTTTGAAAATCTGATAGACTGTAGATATTTTCTCTCTCTCTTCTGTGTATTAGATAAAAGGATTTTTTTTAAACCAATGTAATACTGCTGTTAATTTCATTTGTCCAAAATAGGCCTTGCTTAATTGAGTCATGATATTTTCCCACTAAACTGTGGGAACACAAGACGACAAATAATGCTGGAGAGCAAAGAAAATGAATTACCAGCACCAGAACCATCTAAAAACATCAGTCTGGAAGGAACCCATTAAGTTGCTGAGTCTGTTTCCTGCTTTCCTCAGAAAACTTATTATTTTAGTCTCGCTCATAATCTGGTATAACTCTTTCTTCCAACTGATTGTTTTGCCCCTTTCAAAAGGCCAAATAGAAAACCACTTCGTGACTAGGCGTCTGTGTATTTGATCTTCTGCCAGCTTTCCACTTGTACATAAATATTTCATGATATCTTCGCCATTGAAGTATTTTAACAGAGGAATAATACCCTTCCTCAACTTTCTTTCTGCTAGACTATATAAACTGTGGATATTTAAAGGATATTTGTCCCTTCAGAGGAGCTTATCATGGATGACTTCTAGTGCTGATTGCAGTATGTAAATGCACAAACTGTTTAGGACAAAGATTAAACTGCTGGAGCCTAAGA
Organism: Calidris pugnax; assembly: GCF_001431845.1. Classification (NCBI taxonomy): domain Eukaryota; kingdom Metazoa; phylum Chordata; class Aves; order Charadriiformes; family Scolopacidae; genus Calidris; species Calidris pugnax. Next base: position 976,088 of record NW_015091062.1, read on the forward strand.
CCAGATGCATTCGTGGACTGTTGTGTCTGACCCAACAAGTCTCTCAGCTGGCACTATTGCCCTTGCCAGATTAATTTCTGCCATATTCTTATGACATACCATCTTTCAAAGAGTTTTCAAATTTTCATTATTGACATGGTAGCTTTGATATCTCACTCTTGTTCCCCTTCTTGGCACCATCTGGAGGTGGAATATGGCTGCAGGTATGGATAGGTCTCAAGATGGGCTTTCATGAAAATGATCTCTGAAATGAGACTGGGAGAGGAACCGGAGCTTCTGAAGTTGTGTGAACTCTTATATCCTGTGGGAAATGTGTGAACACACATACACTGTTCAAAAAAGGCTGAACAGAAGGCTTTTTTACCACTTAGCTCCATCAATATGAACTTAATGCTTCAAACGTGCAATAAAAATGTGTCTGCGCTGTAAAACACATAAAAATTTACTAGGATCATGTAAATAAGAGCAGTGATAACAGATGCATAAATAAACATGGTATCATAGCATTCAATTTTCATTTGGCAGCTATCTCAAAAGCTGTTCCTGTGGGAAAGTTATCACACATAAGAAGTCTTTACTAACCCATATAAATAAATCTGTCTGGTTCCAATTTGCCTTGTTACTGATGTAGGTTGGAAATCTGCCATCTCAGAGAGCAGACTGGGGCTCTCAGCATTATTACAAAGTTCCCTGCTTTGCACTGAGGTGTGTCGTGTGTGGTGACTCTTGAGAGGGCAAGGTCTGTCCATGAGCATATCGACAGCAGGGGTTTGACTGAAATTCACAGCAAGTCCCTTTCTGATTGTCAGCTGTTTTCACAATAAAGCGTTTTTCTGTACCATGTCTTGTCTCTTCCTCTCAGATGAATACATACACATGAAAGCGAGTGTATTATTTCAATTAACTTTCCCTGTTTACAGTATTAGGCAGCTTCCTTCAAGTGAACTTAATTAACATGCAAATGCAACACCGGAAGTTGTAACTCCAATAAACATACCAAAGAGAACAGTTCTCACATTTAGAAAAGTGAAAAAAAGTCATAAATACAGAAAAACAGTCATGACTTCTTTGTATTAGCATCATTTGTGGTTAGGTTTTCCATTTTTTATCTTTTTCCAACAATGAAGAATTACAAAAAAGAGTCTGTATATATGACCTTGCATGAAGTGAGAGACTGAAATATTCAGGTTTTTGTCTCCCTAGGAAAGGAGGGAAAGGAACAGAGAAAAAAAACCAACTTTCCTTAGCAGAAAGGCACGTGGGACTCATGAAACTGTAGCTTATAGGCTCTAACAGGACCACATACACTTGAGAATACAGTAAATAGTGGATGGAAAATAGATTAGTTAAAAGTCATTTTAGTGAGGGTTATGAAAGCTTGGAGTCAGGAAAAAGAGAGGAGGTCATAGTGCATATCTTGTTATCTAACAGCTGTAAGCTGCATATTGATCTGGTTTTGAGCAGCCATAAATAAAGTCATGAACCCAGTTGAGGCAGATTGCAGAGTTTGGCACAAACATGCATCAGTCATTATTCAGGATCTTATGTTAGTGGCACAACCCCAGTTAAGAGGGAGCTGTGTGAGGCTGGAGCTTTGGGTAGCTTTATTATAGAAACAGATTTGGGAAGCTGCTTGGAGATCCATCCCATGAGATTACCTTTATCAGAAGTTTGGACAAATGTGCAGAAAGCTAAGTAGCATAGGCAAAAAAAAAAGGAAAGAAGAAATTTTGAGACAAAAAGAATTCAGAATAAATTCAGGATTCATTTTAAAATATTTTACTTTTTTAAATAAAATTTTGTCTTTCCTTCTCACTCCATTTTTTTCATTATTTTACTTTTCTCTTTTCACAGGATGATCTCATTAGGAAGGTTCATTAAGGCAGACAGAAGCTAGCAAATATTCAGACTTTGTCATCTATTAGAGCAAAGTGTATGAAATATCACAAAAGGTAAGATCATTCAACAGGTGTCACCTGTTGCAAAGATCTTCCTGTGAAGTTTTGTTTTCTCATATTAAGAGCAGCATATAGAAGAAAGAGAGAGCAGGATGAAAAATAACTCATAAATAAAATTTCAGTGTAAAATATAAAGTAAAAGCCTATAAAGAACTCTTACATTCAGGCTACTCTTTGTGTCAAACATCAGACAGATCATACTTTGTAATTCATCTGGATGCTCATACCCTAAGGGATTTATGTTCAGCTGAAATAAAGGAAAACAGATGCTAACTAGCATGTAAACACTGTCATGAAGAGGACACATTCTAAAGGCTATTTGTATCCTTTGCTTCTCCTTCAAGTATATTTTTCTTGGTTGCTTTACAGTGTAGCAGGGCCCACATGGGCTCAGATAAAGCATAAGAATATTGCTATTTATACTCAACTCCCCTTGTGACGTCCCCTACCCTTGCTAACTTGCTTGAAGCACCTAAAACCCATCACATTATCTAGGAATTTTGGGGTTGTCAACGTGATGATCTACACAAGAGTCACCAAATATGGTGGCCCACCTCATTTGAGCAAAACTTTTACCTGGAAGTCTAAGGAAATGTCTTACAAGTAATCCTGCAAAGCTCAGCAAACTACCTTGAGAATCTCCTATATTGATAAATAATCTGATACGCTCTATGACATTTAAACAAAAGAGTTTTCTGTTACTTTTAAAAGCTACTCTTACTCTAACGTGAAGGGGAGAGTATATCTCATCTCACTTTAGACTTCTATAATAAAAGCAGTAGTAACAGATGTAGCTGTAGGCAGTTATTCATTTCAGTCTGAGATTTATCTACAACAGAAAAAATATGTTCCAGAAATACCAGTTTCTCTCCGTTTAGTATGGGGAGTATGCTCAGGTGAGAACATCAACATAGCAGATGACTAACATGAGCTAAGGTGAGTCTCATCCCATGTGTCCACCAACTCCTCTCCAGCCTACTATTTTTCAGTCCTTATTTCTTTGGCTCAGACACCTGATCATTCTTTCTGATTTTCATCTGCAAATGTCTTCATTTTAGATTTCATAGAACTGTTTAGGTTGGAAGGGACCTTAAAGATCAAGTGCCATGGGCAGGGACACCTTCCACTAGACCAAGTGACTCAAAGCCCAATCCAACCTGCCCTTGGACACCTGGAGGGACGGGGCATCCAACGCTTCTCTGGGTAACCTGTTCCAGTGTCTCACCACCCTTACACTAAATAATTTCTTCCTAGGATCTGATCTAAATCTTTCCTCTTTCAGTTTAAAACCATTACCCCTCATCCTATCGCTACACTCCCTGAGAAAAGGTCCCTCCCCATCTCTCCTGTAGGACCCCTTTAAGAGCTAGAAGGCTGCTATAAGGTCTCCTCAGAGCCTTCTCTTCTCCAGGCTGAACAACCCCAACTCTCTCAGCCTGTTTTCATAGCAGAGGTGCTCCAGCCCTCTGATCATCTTCATGGCCCTCCTCTGGACTCACTCCAACATGTCCTTCTTATATTAGGGGCCCCAGAGCTAGACACAGTACTCCAGGCGGGGTCTCACAAGAGCGAACTAGAAGGGCAGAATCACCTCCCTCAACATTACCTATCACCTCTTTCTTTTTCCACGTGCCTTAGCGTAATCTCCAGGAGGATCTGCTCCATGATCTTGCAGGCACAGAGAGAAGACTAACCAGACTGTAGTTTCCTGGGGTCTCACATATTTAATCCCATGTATCCCTTGGTTTGTTGGACTGCTACTCTTGCTGGTGATCTGTACTGGTTTTCATCTGATGGTTGTGAATGTATTTTTGACTTATATCAGGGTGAACGTGAGCCAATTAATTAAACCCAATTAAACCCAAAGTCAACTTCCTGGTTTCTAATTATTTGAGACAGCTGAGTAAGCAAACATGTTTGCATCAATGCACATTTTTTCACTGCAGACAAGGCTGATAAGAGGTAGATTTAATCACTTCTGCTACATTAAAAGTCTTCTTTGAAAAAGCAAGATGTACTGTTCAATGTTACTGTAAGTACCACTCAGTTTTTTAAAAGTTTTGAAATCCTTGGCTTTCTCACACATTTAAATGACAAGATAGTTCTCTGCATGCTGCAATGTGTGCTGCAGCACCACAGATGTATCAGAAGCAGTTGAGAGGTGGTAGCATCCATGAAGCTGATGTCGGAATTGCTTTGCTACTCTGTGAAATGTTGACAATGTTTTGTTCTGTCTAAAGCTTCCAGAAAAATAGAAATTCATCCCACTGAAAGTCTACATGTTTAAAAAGCATGGTTCAGCACTGAAGTAGAACTTTTGGGATTTGTCAGCTGCATAATTGGAAACATTTTACTAATTTTTGTGAAAGATTTTAGCAAAAAAAATGCAGTATACTAATTTTACTAGCTTTTAGTGAAAAGTGCATGGCCCCTAAGAGGGAAAAGCATCTTTCCAGCTGGAAAATTAATTTTGTTTCTGTTGTTTTCAAATGGCAAATAGAAAATCCCCAAAGTTAAATTTTACTTTTCTTCCAGAAAATTGTTCTAATGGAAAACTCCTAAGCAGCTCCAAATGAAACAATGCCCAGTCAGCCATCATCCAAGTTAGGGACACTATCTGACACAGTAGGGACTTCAAAGTATCAATGCACCTGTTCAGTTTTTATATTTTTATTCAGTAGCCGTTTATTTAACATGCTAAGATTTCTTTGAGTGCTCTTGTTTAGTACTTATTATTTAACTGTCAAATACATCCAGAACTGGAAATTCCTTCACGTTACAGGCTTTTGCTGCTCTCCAGCACTGATGGAGGATATCCATGTCTTTTCTTTTTGAAGAAAAATCAGTTACAGCAAAGGAAATAACAGGTTTATAGAGTTCATATGCTGCAATCCCAAGTTTCTACACTAGATTCTGCTTTTCAAACTGATCTGGTTGAAATAGCCAAACATTAGCTTATTTTGTCAGTGCTTTATATCTCCCAGAAGCTTTAAATTGTTGTCTATAGTTACCCCCATGTGAAACAGATTATCTGTAATTAAAAGCTGAGTTCCAAAAATATGCTGGCTAATTCCATTGCACCTGTGCCGCAAAAGCCACTTTGTGTGAATACCCGTGAGGTGTTTTTGCTGAATTATTTCTGTGACATGATTCACCTGTATGTTTAGGTGATATTTTTTAGCAATAGCTGATTTTTTTTACTTTCTTGCTGGTGGACCTTGTGCTAACTGTCAGGAAGAAGCCTGGGGTTTCCTTCTTGATTTGTTTGTATCACACCTTAACTCCCACAGCTCCCACCTCAGAAATGCTGTAATTCATCTCACATGGGTGAGCCGTTAAGCAAAGAAGGATGTCGTTCGATAAATGCCTGCAATGGAGATGCCATGGCCCTTAGGGGCAGAAATTCTGTGAAACAGTGCAATGAATTCGTACTGATGCTGTGGAGTACAGGGATTATCATGCTGTTGAATTAGATTTATCTGGGGACTCAATAAGGAGGCTCTTTCTCAGAATAAGAGAATAAGGACAGACATTAGCTCCCCCAAGGGTTGCAGCTTTTAATTTGCAGTAGTAATAAAAGATATTCTGAGGTGGATATCACTTTTTTTTCCTTAGTTTTCTCATGCCTATGTGCTTAATTTCTTTAGACCTTTGTCCTGGGCTTCTTATTATTAAGATTTTGTACCAAACTTAACACTGTACATTCATGCATTTTGTTTAAATACATTTGGAGTCTTCCACGAACTGGCTGGTTTTGGTCCATTTTTTTTTCCTGTTTAACAACTTACTAAATACAATTCTAGCACTTTGCTCTAGGTCAGCGTGTGCTGCATTTCTGAGCCATGTACTAGCATGATGGTTGGCTTCTGCATGAGCATCTCTGTCCCCCTCATCTCAAAGTGACTGCTCACCTTGCCCACCAGCAGTAGCTTCATCAGCTGTACTGGTAAATTTAGCAGAGCCACAGTACGAACTGGGGCAGTCTCGCAAACCCCTACTCCTGTGGTTCAGATGCTGCCTAGATTTGGCCCAGGCTGGGCAGCTTTTGCCTAGTCCAGACCTGTCCTTTGCAGGGCTGGTCCCAGGAAGTAGCCTGCTCTGCGTTGCTGCAGCCCTTCAGGAAAATAATCACAGAATCATAAAATGGTTTGGAATGGAAGGGACTTTAAAGATCATCTACTTCCAACCTCCCTGCCATGGGAGGGACACCTCCCACCCAACCTGTTTGCTCAGAGCACCCTCCAGCCTGGTCTTCATGCTTACAACTCCAAGCTGTTAGAAAAGATGAGAGAGAGGGACACCAAGGAGGATAATCATCCCCCAAGAGCTGGGCAGGATGAGGCTACTCCCCAGAGGCAACCCCAGGACCAGGGAGCCTCCCTGATGCACAGCAGAGCCCATGTTCACACCAGTAGCTGCTCCACGGCCCTGAGAAGTGGGACTGTCTTGGTGTGGCTGAAGATGTTGCTGGCTCCCAGTGCCTGTTAAAAACAGAGCTGTGAGAGAGCAGGCAGCACTGTGTGATCCCAGCCCTCTTACTTCTTCTCCCAGGAAGCCAGAGGGCTTTACCCACTGCCCCAACCTTGAGCCACCTGCACAGAAGCAGAATAAAACAAGGACGTGGCACTGGACGTGGCACTGGTTGTTGCAAGGCTGCCTTACTGTCCACACCAGGCCAAAATGCATTGGTTTCAGCTAGGTGCAAGCCTTCCCACGCAGAAGTGTCCCTGTGGGTACAAAGGAGAATCTCTCTCCCTGGCTGGGGAGACCTGTACCACAGCAGTGGGGCTGGCTAAAATTTAGCAGCTGCCTGACTATGCTTTGTATGGTGAGGGAGTCACACGGAGGATAGATGCTGCATCCTAAGCTGTGGCAGCCCTTGGAAATGAAGCCTTGGATGAATTTCTCTAGGTCTGTCACCCTCCATGATAAATTTAGGCAGCTGAACATGCACACGTTCACTTGCAAGTGACAGCTGACATTTCCTAACACTATTACATGGAAAACCTATGCCAGATGGACAAGCTTGTCAGGAGCAGCATTTGCTCATTTTCTTTCTCTGCTACTGTGCTGAAGTTCAAGATGACTTGAAAAAAAAAATAAGTGCTGCATTAAAAATGTGCAAGTTGCAAAGCTGCACACTTAAGAAATCTCTAAAGTGTCCTTATGGCCCCTTCTACACATGAACAACTATAAATCTTTAATTACATGCTCACACGCTGTTTTTCACTGAACCTTGTCTCGGGCAATAGCTGGATATTCAGTGTTTCTCTTCCTGTCACTCATAGGGACCTAGTTCAGCACATTTCACCCAAACTGAACACCAAAGATTGTACTTGATGAACCTGTGATGTTCCCGCCATAGTAACTGAGTGTGTCAGAAGTCTTAATCATGCTTCATTGATAATTTCCCTTATTTAAGATGGGGAAAGTGAGTTGCAGGCAGAGACTGCCCAAAGCTGGAAAGTATCCATTAACTGCAAGAGCTCAACTTCAGGATGATTTTTTTCCTAATATTTTTTAATAGTGTAAAACCCACCCTTTCACCCCTCTCTGGTCCTATTGACTTATCCTAGTTCCAGTGCTGCGGTTCCTGGGACCCTTCAATTATGTTTCATGGGATCAGTTTAATTCATTAGCTTGTACCAGCTAATGTCAATAGTTTGCACCTAAGCAGTTAGAAGTTGCCACTTCTGTGATTCTTCACTGGCAAGTGTGAAACTTAGAAGAGTCTTCCTAACACTGCTTTGCACAAGGGAGTCTGCACCACCTCCCTCCTCAGAAGATGATGCCTTAATGGCAACTTCTGCGAGGGGCTAAGACATAAGCTTGGCCTGCTTTTCACAGCTGTCACCCTCCAGAATGACAGCAAAGAAGAGCAAACTCGGTATGCTCCATTGCCACTACCCGTGCCAGATCTGCTATGGACACGTGTAATCTGAGGCTGTCAGAGTCTTGTTTTGACAGTGCAAAATGTTTTCACAGGGTGCTTTGCCATGAGTTCATGATTAGTCTGAAATGAAATTCAGAATTTAAATTTTGAAAATTCTGACAATGAAAACTAAATACAATCTGAATATTAGCCAACGTTTTAAACTTAAATGGTTAAAAATTTTCTCTTACCAACAGTGTACCATCTGTACCATCAGAGAGGAAAGAAGAGAGTGTGACATGAGATCCAGAACTGAGCTTGTCCAGAAGCCAACCTTCTAAGCAGAATTTCCCAGAGGCACTGTGTCAACGTAATGCCGTAGTGTGGTTGCTGTTCTACCCAGTAAACTCAAATACCTTGACGTGGAGTTCGCTTATTCAAAACATAGTATTATATCTCACCTTTCCTGCTAGAATCCTGAAGCATTCCATATGGAAACCTTACCCCTACCATAATCTTTTCAACTTAGCATTTCCTACCAATTAATTTCAAAGAAAATAACTCTCCCATTCCTAGTATCTATTAGCGTTCATTTGAATGTTTCTCTTGTGTTTTTCTCTTCAAAAAAATCTAGTGTGGTATCCTTTTCCAGTCTCCCAAGAAACTCCAGTACCTTGTGGGTACATCTGTTTCCTATTCTTTTCCTCCCCTGTATTTGCATACCAAAGCCCACTAGACTTAGCATGAGTGAAATGACATATGTGAAGGTTTCACTTTTCCCTTGTGGTTTCTGATAGTTCTGTATACTTTCATTTGAAAGTACTCATAGTCTTTATTTCCAATTAGTCTCACGGGTATTCCTTTTTACTTGCCAGCTATTTGAGGAAGAAAGTGAGATCGGTTAATGAAACCCTGAAGATGAGGGTAACTCGGTGAGAGGCGGAAGACTGGATAACTGCCTGAGCCCTGGCAAGTTACCACTTCCAAACACGCCTCCATTTGGTAACCTGCTGCGTACCCTGCTACTCCTCTGTTAGCAAGCAGTGGAGCGCGACGGGAAAAGCTCCATAGATCAAAACGTCTGGTGCAGAGCACACAGCATTGACATGGTACGTGCTTGGGGGAGTTTACTTTTGACTCGTGCTCATCTGAGCCGGGGAGCTGAATGCCCACCCACAGCTGCAGTTTGTTATGGGCTGTCTCTTGGAGGACTTTTGGCAGCTTAGTTTGGCTGAAAGGGATCCATGTGGTACACACTGCAATGGGAATCAAACCACAGCAAGAAGGGCATGTAGGATCTTTACTTCAAGAGTGCAGTGTTGATCCAAACTGGAACATCCTGGTAGATGCACTGAAGGATGACTTCTTGCCACAACAAAACCTCACAAAATCAACAGAAATTCACATTATAATCATGTGCCTCTTCCAGTGCAAAATACCCAGATTGTTCCCATTCAGCATACCTAGCAAGCAGGCCCCTGGCCATCTCATGCTGATACTGCTGATTATAACACATGGAACAAAATAAAGAGCACACTTGCTGCTGTAACACTTTCTATGTGTGATACCTTCTTAATTTCATGGTTGATTTTGAAAAAAAATCAGAATAGAAAGAGCAAAGCAAGTATTATGAATCCTATTACACATCTTTCATTTTTTATCAGTAGGCAGGTGGAATAACTTTACGCTGACTTCTGTGGAGGCACCGAGGAACAATGGTGCCTCTCAGAGGAGAACCTGGGTCAGTGTTTCCATTTTAGCTGGGCTGTAAAAACAGCTATCTGGCACTGCTGAGATGTATTGTAGCAGATTCCTGTTCATAAGTATTTTTCCCCTAGTGCTATGTAGATTTAACGGCTCAAAAACCTACAGTGTACTAATGTTGAATTGTGAAGGCTGCATTATTCCTGAAATAAATGAGAGAACCTGAGAGACAGGCTACCTTATAAACAGCAGCTATATCTCCTGAAGAACAACTGCATTCCTACAAATATTTTCTAGAAGGTCTCCTTCAGCAAATCTTCCAGACTACTATTCCCTAAATACAAGGTGACATTTTTCCCTCAGGAAATCATGAAACAATTATATATCAAAGTCATGATGGAATTCAGAATGTCTGAGGGTTTTACATTTTCATCCATCCTCACTCCTTATTTATTAGAAAACTACATTTTACCCTCAGGAATAGGACGTGCTTCCCAATCTCCCCTTAGTTTCAACTAAGCTGTAAACATGACATGCTATCTCAATACGCCAGACAAATAAAGTTGTACCACATATATGTGTAATTCTGCTGTACATCAAAAGAAAATTTGCTGTCACATGAAGTGCTTTTTGCAGAGTTTAAAGAGATGTTGACCTTTAAGTAAGTCTTTAAAATTTTGCTTTGGAGTTGTAGAGTATGACATTTGATCAGCCATTTGTGCTAAGCTCTTCTTAAATTCATTCCTGTGTACTGGCAAAACACTGGTGCAATGTTTAATTCATACTTCTCTTTCCTCATATGCCATTGACACCAATTTTAGAACTTAGGTTGCAAAATGTTGCAAATTGGTCCTAATTTTTTAGTATTGAATTAGTATCTTGAACTATTAAATTTATGCTACACACCTCTGTGCTTAATTCAGAGATAATTTCACAGTATTTAATTTGGCACAGTCCTTGGAGATGTAGTACTCTTAAAACAGAGAGCCCTTACTAGGAAATAATTGTCAGAAAAAAAAACCTTTTAATGCCCAGAAGGCAGCACTCTGCAGCCCTCTTTCTTGGTATTTTTACAACTGCTAACAAAGGACTTGATGGATACAATCCCACAGGAATGTTCCCTAAAACTATGTCAGTTCCCTATGACCTAGAATAGTAGATGCTTAAAATAATGAAGTAGAAGATGACTTCAACATTTAAAAAGCTTAAGGACCCCAGCAGGGTCAGCAGAATCACAGCGTCCATCCTGCCCTGTGTTCAACAAATGGGACTTCTCTTTAACCTGTGAACACTGATCACATTCTTTTCTTCTTAACTGTCTCAGCATCATGGAATAGTATTAGCAATTTGCTCTTTTTCCCTGAGCGAATTGTATCTACCTACTTTTTATGTCTGCTGACTTTTATAAATAACTTGAGGCAATAAGAGATACTGGTCTCTGCCTGTCATGGGCAACTTTCAATTTAAGATTTTAGTTTGGAAGAAAGATGAGCAAAACAAGAGATTCAGAAAAATTTCTGAAATCCATGGAACATGACTTGGACCTAGTTGGCTAAAAGTCAGGAAGTAGCTAGAAAATTGCCACTTTATTTTTCATAGTGTGGTATTTATTGGGGAAAAATCTATAGGAATTATTCTAGTAAACATAAAGGGAAATGGGATAACATTACAGAGAATCTTCTTCAACATTAAAAAGAAAATAATGTTACCCATCCATTTTCTAGGGAAATGAAGCTTTTACATGTGTTGCCAAGAGCTGCAATTGCTCTTCATGGACAGATTGTTTAATTATAAAGCAAAGCTGATGAACTGTTAGTGCCTTCCTGTCTTAAAAGCAAGACTGTCAGTTTTTATGGCTGGAGGGAAGCCAGAGATCAGGGGAAAAGCAGAATATGGTTATACATCAGGTCCTTGCTAGTGCATGGGCAAGGTCAGGAAAGAAGCTACATTTGGCTCATTAGAAGAGAAGAAGTAACCTGGAGAAGATGGCAGAATCACTGTCCATGGATGCAAAAGATGTAACATATAGTTATGGAGTGGAGGTGGAAAAGGGAGACAGACTAGTTGGACAAGGAGATGAGAACTGGGAGGTCATACCAGTACCACTGAGAGAGGGACAAGCTCAGACTGTGAAAGAGGGAGAAGAGGTGAGGAATGAATGAAGAGGGGCCAAAGAGCAGACACCAGGAAGAAATGGGATAGACTGAGACAACAATCTAGACAAGAACAGAAAAGGAAAGAGGTTGAGACAGTTTCTGAAGGTGTTCAGGAAAGGAAGAAAGAGTGAAATAGGAAAATGGGACTGGGAGAAATAGAGAAGAAAGAGCCTGAGAGGTGATAAACTGGAGGAATACTGGACATCAGAGCACCATCAGACAATGTCTAGAGCTGGGCTTTGACTAGAGCATGTCCTGTCTCTTGTGTAGTGAGTGCATGTGGATTCTCTTCTCTGGAAGCCATGATACGATGGAGAATTCAGGGCAAAGCCATGTCCAACAGCTTAGCTGGCTGAACACCTGGATCCAGGCATTTGGAAGTATACTCAGGTACACAATTTAAGTGCAGCCTCTGTGAGTTCAAATGACCAAAGTTTGTGTTGTCAATCTGAAGACTAAAAACTGTGTCGGTAGCACAAGCAAGTAGAAAAACTTAGAAAAAAGTAAAAATTACTGGTTGTGACAAAGTCAAATATCTTCATGTAACGTTATGACACAATGATCATCACACAGCAAACCTATTTTGAACCCCTTGAATTGTGAAGAAAATCTTAACTTTATCATTCTACAAAATTTTCATTGCAGAACCCTTGCCTTATTCAATATTCTGGGGGTATATAAGGACACTTTGTGAAGGACTTTGTTTTCTGCCAGATCTGTATTTGATGGGTTGCAGAATTCAGATTTTACTTCACGTATTTTTCTAAGCAATTGTACACAATAAACAGCCAGCAGTCAAAATACAAAGCTTATAAATGTGCAATGTGCTGAAATTTATTACGGTAGGTGTTCGTTTCATAATTATGGAAAGTATGTAGCACATGCATAGTGATCAGGTTTCATAGTGCTCAGTTCAGCCAAATCTAAAGAAGGGCTGACATGAATGCCACATTTCTGAAGAAACTCACAATAAAAAATATACTTTTAATTTAGATTGCTTTTAAACACAGAATTCAGCTACACCTCAGTGCATCAGCTTGAAAGCACAAAGAAGCGCATTCACAGCATCCAAATTGCATTCTTACACTGCTGGTTTCTCAGTTGTCTACCTACCTTGTTTAAAGCAGAAAGTGGAATGCAATTTTAAAGGATCAGTAGGTTCAGTGAATAATTTCAAAATAGGTGTGATAAGAAACTGTAAAAGGAACACATTATTCGAGCCACTTGAATCACAGTCAACAACACTCCTGAGTGCTGCTCAGAGGAACTCATAACCATAGAGCACACAAAGCCACCTGGGTACATCTATTTTAGTTACTTCCTGCCTTCTCAGGAGGGCAATTTTTTAACGTTGAAAGATTTTGGTTTAAACAAGAGGTCAGTACCTGCTGTCTCAAATTAGACATTAAGTGGCACCTTAGGTACTGACTGAGGCATAAGCAGGCTATAGCCACAGTTTATGTTAGTATCTAAAGTTCATCCTTGTGTGATAAGGGCTGTGGAGACCATGAGAAATAAGCTCTGCAACAGTGGTCCCTGCAAGCAAATGCAAAGTCTGAACTCTGTCATAGTGATTCCTCAAGAAAAGGTAAAATCTGAGCTTGAAATACTTTCCAGAAATACACTTAGCTCATCACTTGCTTAAAAACTGTGAATTCAATGGATAACTTGGAGGAATATTCTCAGCAACCACCCATAGCTAGCCACCGTTTTGCTTTTTCTGCCCATCTTTTTGTCAACATCAGATCAGGCTAAGTGAGGCAGAAATGATTCTTTTTAACAGAATCCAGCTGGGCAGGCTTTGCAACCACTTTCTGACAGCGAATTCAGTTGCCAAAGGAAGCAGAGACAGTTCCCATCACATCCTGCCCCTGCTAACATGGAAAGACATTAGATGGCTCTGCTGGCACGGGTGACACAACTGTTGCATGCACCTCCTGCACGTTTCTTATGGAACCTGGTTGTCAAAGGGACTCCAGACTCCCTGCTGGGGAAAAAAAAAACCAACAAACACTCTTCCTTCATGTCTTTCAAGAATTATGAAAGATTTACCTCTGGTGTATAAACCATTTGAACAATGAACACACTCGTTTGTGCCTTTGGAAATGGAAATAAGTGCTTTAAATATATTTCTGTACATTGTTGTATGAAGTTCTCACATGACTTTCCAGGTCCCCTGTGCTGAGGCTTTTAAAAGATAATTGTGAGATAATTAATATGGGATGTTGAAGATGTGCTCTTATGTTTTTTTCCCAAAAATTACTGTTATTTTTATTCTGTAAAACCTCCTGGGTTTATTTCTGCTGGTATCATTAGACATTTTAATCTAGACCAGAGCTCCCTCCATTGAGTCCAACATATAAACCTGCTGGTAAAAGGCAAAACTGGATTTCCACCTTATTCTTCAGTGCTCATGCAGAAAAGAAAGGGAAGACCGCAAACATTTTAAACAGTATTGGGTGGGCTTGGGATGGACCTTGTCAGTAGAAGCAGAGCAATTTACTCATTGATTTGCCAGAAATGTGCAAGAAAAGATGTTTACTATGAATAAGCTTATACCCATCACATACTTGCATGGACTTAATTCTGCTCTTGATATCTTCATTCAGTTTCTCCACTGTTATCACATATTGCAAGGATTCTCACTAAAGATGATTTTTTTTTTTAAGGAGGTAGGCAGCTATATGATTTATTTATACTATATGTACAAAAAAGATTAAATACTTCCTAATGCTACTATAGGCTATAAGACTACTATTGCCATGGTAATTGGGAAAAGACCAGAGAAAGATGGTCTGAATAAAGTGGCATCCTGCCAAAGAGAACCAGAAGCCACCTTTGTGTGGAACTGGCAGATGTGACTGCCTTGGTTGAAATTTGGTTTTGGCCTGGACCATTTCACCATAAAGTATGTTTTATAAAGAATGAGTTTGAACTAGCTCTGGAAAAAAAAAAAAACCATGAGCTTATCTAAAACAAGAGCATCGGGAACTTTCTCATAGAAATAAAGAATTTGTTAAACTATACTCACCACATCATCATGCTTTGCATGAAAATTGGAAAGTATTTAAATTCAGGATAGCATGGCCAATAGCAGCTTTCTTGTGAGACAAACAGGAGAAAATTTGCTAAAAGGAGAAGGCGGTGGAGGGAGAAACAGATGTGAATCAAAATCTGTGGCTGAGAGTGTCAGGCTATTAAACTATGCAGTGTGCGGTTTCAAGCTGAAGGCAAGGCCTACAGGCTAGAAATTGGAATTCCTTCAAGGCCTTGTTTTACCGACACTGAAAACAGACTTATCAATATGCTAGAAAGCAGCAGTAAGGGAATAAGATGTCAGAAAGAGTGATTTTTGTGCCCTAGGAGGACAACTTTAGACATCTGGGGATGTTTACCAGTTTCTGTGGAGTCCAAGGATCATACCCAAAGGGAGAATCAACACAGTTACTGTTTGAGAAAAGGCTCTGGGGAGAACAAACATGGCATGTGTGAAATGCAAAAGTCCCCATTGCATTTACTAAGGTTGTAAGCATGGTTAAACATGGAAGTAGATGCAGGTTAGTGGCAGAGTGATCTGCTGATCAGTAGCTTTGTAAGTTGCAGTTATAGAAATGTACCTTGGATAGTATGTATAATGAATTTTGTGGAAATAGGGAAGTGTTTAAATTCTAGATAATATAAACAATAGCAGCTTTCTTGTGAGAGAAATAAGAATAAGATTGATAAATATTCATGGGCAGAGAATAAGACACATTTTTATTACTGCAGATATTATTTAGCATCAAAAACATTATTTAACACTACTTGGTTTTGTTGGAAGGTGTGTAAGGAAGAGATAACAGAGTTATCCTGTCACCAAGCATCCTGAGAAGACATTTATGAGGTCAGGTAACTTTGAGGTCAATATTTTTAACAGACTGATTCAGTCGGATTCTGATATTATTATGACCGTAGAATTTCTGTTCATAAAGAGGTGATGTGAAGCCTGTTCTAACAGAAGACTAAAATCCCTCAAATACACTATGGTACACCTGCCTACATTTAATGTACAAGGAATTAATACGTTAGATGTTCTTGGGGAGAGCATGGAGCACCATCTGTTCCCAGCAGACAGTATGGAGGAAACAGTTGAGTAAGATGAATGCAAGCCATGCTCTATTTAATGTACTGGTAAAACCACAACCTCAACATGCACTCTGCTATTTGATTCTACACATATAGACTTAAAATTTGCAATGAGACATGAAAATTGTTGTCAATTGTATTTCAGTGTTTTACTGCTGAACTAAGTAACATAATAAGAAGCAGTCATCTGTGCTGAGATTGTTGTTTCTGTAACAAGCAATGAACATCCTTAACGTAATGAAATGCAGGCATTTTGGTTGATGCAGGTTATACTGCAGAACTGCATAATATTAAGATACAAAGTGTAACGATGAGCTACAAGTTGGTATGTGAGGCCCCATCTGGACTATTGTGTCCAGTTCTAGCTCCCAGTTTAAGAAGAACAGGGAACTGCTGGAGAAGGTACAGCAGAGGGCTACAAAGATGATTAGGGGCCTGGACCATGTCTCTTATGAGGAAAGGCTGAGGGACTCGTGTCTTTTTAGTCTCAAGAGGAGAAGGCTGAGGGGGGATCTGATGCCTCAGCCTTTCTGGAACACAAATCTTCTTATCGAAAGGTAAGCACCTGAAATAGGTCTGAGCATCCTTCCTGTACACTAATGATGAAGGGAGCCTAGGCTGAGGTGCTATGAGGTAGTCAACATACCCTTTTCACCAACCATTTGACCTCTATGTTGCAAATGCCTAAAGCTAAACAAGGCTAATCCCACTCCCTGGGCTTTTGCAATCCAGCTGTTTGATAGACTCTGGGATACTTGTAGGCAGCTTCAGGAGGGAAGGAAAGAGTAGATCACAGTTAAGGAAATATTATTCATATATGGAGAATAACTGTTCTAAGAGTTAGGGAAGGATGGTGAGGAAAAGTAAATCAGAAGGAGCAACAATCAGTAATTCTGCGAGCAGCCCCTGCTACTCTGAAGAAAGAAGCTGACTGTGTCTCGGTTTGCATGTGGCTGTTGTCGTTCCAGTGTCCTGCCATGAGGGATTCAGATTCTCTTGTAAGCACCCTGACCGAATCTGACAACACTTCAAACTATGCAAGCCTCATTTCCCAACACATTCTGGCAAGATTACTGAGTTTTATTCTGCCATAAAATGGGATACTTCCACACTAGGTCTGAAAACCTTTGCATCTTACTGTGAGGGTGATTGCAAAAATGGCCCAGTCTTCAGATCCAGCCACCAGGCAGATGAAAATCATCTGTCTGTCTGAGATCAAAATGCACAATAAAAATTATAAATAATGTAATCTGTATCCTATAAAAAAGACCGGTGACTCAGGTTGTTCTGCTAGATGATTTATGATCTACCATATCTGGAAGACAGGGAGATTTTTTATATGTATGCAACAGACACTTAAGGCAGGAATTGAAGTGCTTTTTTTATATCATCTTCAGTTGTTAGACAGGACCTAGTCTGTGCATTTAATTTCTGCTGAATTAATACAAAGATGTCAATTACATTAGACTTCTCTTAAAGAGCTATTTGTCTCAGAACTCTAATTCATTTTAAATATACAGGAACTGATGCAGAGACAACACAGGTTTTTTCTCTGCTAAAGAAAAGCAGAGATTCCTGAGATGAACTGAACCAAGGAAATGTCATTATTACAAGGGAATTAATGAGACGTACAGGATAAACCACAGACATAAAGATACAGGACTAACAGACTGGATAGAGAATTGTCTGTCACAGATGTAGCTTGGCAAACATTTGAAGAAAATTATGAAAAGTTGAGACCAAATATCACCAACTTCAGTGCCCTTTTGCTTTAAAAAAAAGATCCACAATTAATATATTTTCAAGTCCCATCACACATTTTCCAGGCTTTATTTTGTCACAAGCAGGCATAATGTGATGCAACTTGACAATGTGCACAATGCCTGAAAAAACACAGCATGTCAATGGCCAGGCTTCCCATCAAAGACTAGAGATAAATATCTGCAAGGGTTTGTTTCTGCGTGTGTGCTTGTTCAATTTAGGAATATGCTGCAAGGGATATACACATTATAACACAGTCCTGCCTTAAAGTATGTAAAATAAATTAGAGGCAAAGAAAGAGGGTGAAGATACCTAGTGAATGCATCAGGAGGCATGCCCCTAAAATGGCAAATGGCAGGTACCACAGATACATATCTGAGAAATACACAGCCAGGAACTGAAGCTGACACTTTGGCCACCTTTGCATTGCCAAATACTACAGCATTTATTGCTTCTGTGGGCTGCCTGAAACATCATTGAATGCATAATTTCCATTTCTTGAAAGCCTGTTCTTGCTTGAGCCAGCTCTTGATAGAGCATCAGTATAGCAGGACAAGACATCATCCTTAAAAGTGCACTGATTTCCTCAGACAAGAAATGCAGCAACCTGAGGCAAATAGAGAAAAACCCAGTAGTACTGAAAATCAAGGCACTGACTGGGCCTCAAACCTCCAGTAGGAAACCTGATGGTTTAGTGCTGTAATCACAGCAAGAGCTGGATTAGGTTCAAGCGGCTGGAGGTAAGGTGGTACTTGAAAAAAAATCTTCCTTGCATGCTGTCATTGACAATTCTCCATAATGCTCATCCCAAAATGGTAATCCTGGATCTGTGCAGATCGTAAGAAACATTCCGTGTCTGTGCACAGTGGCAAGTGTGTGCTAGAGCCCTGACCTTACCCCCTGATCTGACACAGGGTAATTGATTTGGCCATAGATAGACTGGAATAGAAAGGAGATTCCCAAAGGAGTTGTCCTGGGTTGAGAGACACAGGACTAACTTTTCTTCTAATGCTGTGGAAAATTGCACTTCTAGAAGACTCTAGTGTCTGAATTTGTGAAAATATTTACTTTATAGCCAGCCAGGCTCTGTGGGATTCGAGGTCTTAGTGTTTTCGGGCCTTGCCAGGTGCAGGGACAAGGAGGAGCAAGGCCTGGGCATTTGACCCAGGCTGGCCAACAGGATTATTTCATACCATGAACGTCACATTCAATATAAATTAGAAAAGTTTGCTGCATAGCTCTCTCTCCCTTGATAGCGGTGGGTCCAGACAACTCCTTGCCCTGGTGCCTGACCTCTGAGGCCTTCCCTTCCTCCTGAAGCCGTTGCGCTCACAGTGTCCGCCATTTGCTGTCCCTACTGGGAGTGCACAGCTTCCTGCTGATAGAATTGGCTGAATATAATTCCTGTACATCTTTAATCAGTATCGGGATTAATACTGGTTCTTTAGTATTGTTGTTAACTATTTAGTTTTAGTCTATTAAACCTATTTATATTTCAACCCTTGTGTTTCCTTGTGTTCCCTGATTCCCCTTTCCGGGTGAGGAGGGGTCATTGGGTGATAGAATAGTTGTCTAAACGACAATAGATTGTTATGGGTTTTCTCAAACCATAATGGGTGCACTGTATAACGAACCTGCTGGCTCTGGGCTCCATAGAGCACCTATCTCCACTGCTCTCCTGGTTATCGTAATTACACACATCCACACTACCCTTAATAATCATCACAACTAAGGTGACATAATGCAGCCATTTGTATTTTTTAAAGGAACTGAGATTTCTTTCCTCCAAAAGGAGATTTTCCCTTTTCACTTGTACTGCCTCAACTGAGCTCTTCAAACATGGTTTGGCTGACTTGCTCCCCTCCTCTGGTTCTAGACAGAAGAAAACAGTTGAATTAGCCAGCTGGCCAGCTCTGCTTTCCAGCTCTCAGCTACTTGTGCATTTAAAAAAGATAACGACAAACACAAATATTTGAAATCTTTTTGCAAAGCTGACCAAGCAGAAGAGGGTGGCACAGCAAGGACTGGAAGTCCGTGCCTGCAAAGGGCAAGGGAACTCACAGGGACAGAGCACAGGCCAGAGCCAGCTCTTGTCATAATTGGGATTACAGGAGGTGAGAAGAAAGGTACCTTCTCAGCAGGATTTACAGCAAGCTCTCAGGGGCAGAAGGGTTGTTATATTGGCCACTCGCCTGCTCTGATAGCTGCCTGCTTGTACGAGTTATGCTAAATGCATACACATTCTCTGTGGTACAGAAAATTTAATCTGTTGTTACTGCTCATGTGCTCTTATGGCACATTTGGAGGCAATTCTGCTTAAAACTGCTTATATAAAGCCAGCTACAGTTGATGGATGCTATGTAAAAATACCCTCTGTAACTCTTTCAAAATAAGACTGTGTTTTTTATTGCCCATGCTTGGTTGCTTATAACATTCCTTATAATTTAATGGAATTAAAAAAGTTTATGCCTTGCAATTTCAACTCTCAGACACTTTGAAGTGAATTAAAGCTATAAGTATCTCCAGTATGATCTTGTCAGGGGGAGAGGACTGGGAAGAAGGGGAAACAGATGTACAACGGCTATACATTGCCCTATGTATCCTAATGATACACAGCTGTATCAGAGAAGTACTCAGAAATGGTAAATGCTTATTTCATTGGTATGCCACGGCTGAAAGTATGCATACATTATAATGAGCCACTAGGGAGTGCTGGAGGAAAACTCAATACCCAAGAATGTAATACGATTTCCCCTGTCACAACAATACTGTATTTTGCCCTTTGGTTTTTTTCTCTCTCTCTTTTTTTTTTTTTTTTTTTTTTTCATAAAGCCTGGATTAATTAGCTAGACAATAATTACTTGTGCAATTTTCTGCACAGCAACAAATGGGTAATGTATTACTCTCTCAGAATGATGCTGTTGTAACACATCTGTCATCTACAATGACAGCAACTGCAAAAAAACATTGCAGAGTATATTGTTATTACACCACAGTTTATAATATATGGTTGGTCCAGTTTTATACATTTCAAAGCCTATCAGGTAGAGGACATCTGTATAGTAAAAGAGATTTATTCACTTAAGTGCTAATTGTTTTGATGCAAATACCAGAAACAGAACAACCATGTGGCATTATCTTATGGTTCATTTGTTTCAGTGGTTATTCATCAGGGAAAACAATCACTAATGCCATACATCTTCATGTGCACATCTTTCATCACTGAAGCCGCCACTGGCTTTCAGTCTTAGAACACAATGTATGCTTTAACTGGTTACTCAGATGAAACAAACAGTATTTCAAGATTTTATTGCCTCTCATTATCCTTTAAGCTTTATAGAGCATTGATAGTTTTTCAGGACAAACAAAGAGGAAGCAGTTTTTGGCTAGCTGGGAGCAATTAATAAAACTGAGCACATTGATTCCTAGGTTGAACTCCACTACCATCAGCTGGGGGGGGAGCAGTGCTTCTATTCCCTCACATACTCACATCCAAAGCTCACACCAACCCCAGTTTGCCCTCTGAGTCCAGCGATAGTGTCTAGTATGTCACCCAACCATATGGGGACCGCATCCTGCCCCAGATGTACAACCCCAACTCTCTGCTCCCCTCTAGGCTGCTTTGTTCAGGCATTTGCAGGGACCAGAAGCACTCTCAGCGTAAAACTTCTGTTTGCTTTAAAGGTCCTAGTGCGTTGCTCCAGATATCAAGTGGGGAAAGCAGCTGACATACAGTTTTTACAGAGAGAAGAAAGCTTTAGAAACC
The DNA here is from genome assembly GCF_001431845.1 of Calidris pugnax. Taxonomy (NCBI): domain Eukaryota; kingdom Metazoa; phylum Chordata; class Aves; order Charadriiformes; family Scolopacidae; genus Calidris; species Calidris pugnax. The sequence continues at coordinate 997,430 of NW_015091062.1, forward strand.
TTTAGAGACATTTTCTTTTCAGTATTTTCAGCCATGTCTTCCACACAAATGTTCCCTAATTTACTAGTATTTATCTAAGTGATTCAAATAAACTTTAAATACCACTACCCAAATACAAGAACACTCATCTGGAGTTAATAGCACATTGTGAGAACAAGCCTATTGAAATCCATGGAGTTTGACCTGTTTTAAACTGATGTAAATGTAATTTCATCTCATTTTGAAATAACATTTCTCAAAGAAATGTATTTATTGACATGGCATTAGTTAAGTTCATGTGGGAAGTCCTGTGCTTTTGCTGTCAACCAAGCTCAGAGTTTTGCAATGGCATTCAGTGAGATCACAAATTTACAATTGGTACCAACTAGCTAACAATCCAAAGAACAGCATGGCAGAAAACTTAGGTGGTTTAATTACAGCCCCCAAACTAAGTTACAACACAGTGCAATGACTCTACTTCATTGGCGGCAATGGACACACAGGGTTTTTTATTCCTCATGTCCACAATATATACCTGAAAGAACTCACAGACTAAAAAATATCATTTAAATAGATGTTTAATATACTGTTTAATAGTTTTACATGGAGAAGTCTTGCCTTGCAGGAGCCTAACAAAAGATAATAAATGACTGGCAGCATATTGTCACTGACCTCCAAATATGCAATAAGGTCTTGATTTTTTTTAGTGCATGTGGTGTCTGTTTTTAGAGTTTTTATGCATGATGTTTCTGGATGAGATGTGTGTGGGCAAAGGAGTGTATACAGCATTTCTCTGCGTTTTGCTGCCAGGACATTGTTCCATGTTTGTGAACAGCTGCTAAGTGCGCTCCAGCTCCTTCATGTGTGGAAACGTTTTTCCCAGAGAGTGACTGTTGGCACTCAGGACTAAGTCCTCTCTTTAGATGTATTAAAACACTTGAGCAGAGCAGCTTGAGTTCTGCCTAGCATTTCCCCTTCTTTTCTTTCTTTCTTTCTCTCTTCCTCCTCCTTAGTAAGCCTAGGAAGCAAGCTCTTATGATGGTGGCTGTGCTGGGGAAGCCAAGATTTGCACACACCTGAATAGAACAGAAGGAAAAAGAAAATACAAGGACAAGTCAGCCTGTGAATGTGAAGTTTCCTCAGGCAAAACCTGTAGCATAAAGCCTTTGTCTCCCCTGAGAGTGGCAGGTGGAGTAGCCACTGTGCAGCTCACAGCAATTTCTTGTACATGGCTGGGGACACTGAGCTTCTGTGTCCCAGATGCTGACTTGGATCATGCCATCTCAGAAAACTGCTTCACATTAATCTCACTTTTTATCAGTCACTGCTGCTGGCAGGCTTGTGGTCAGTTGTTCTTCCCAGCCTGGTTCTGTTCCAGCCTGTCCTGCAGCCTTTGGCTCGTGCTAACTGTGCCCCCAAATTATAATCTCCCACTTGTTACTCTTTGCTGTCTGTAGTTTGTGGAGTTCCCCTTCATGTTGCCAGCCAAACTAAGACCCTAATCACTAGAGCTGATGGAGAAGACATTAGATGAGTGAATTGAGTTGTTCTCCAGTCTCCACTGGTTGGATTCACCAGATCTCCGTTGCCTGAAAGGATAGATCCAAAACAGTGTTTCTGTAGGTGCCCTGCACAGAGTTTTTAAAGACAAATATATTCATCTCAAACCAAACACCACCAAAGTGGTTTCTGTAAAATCGTACTACCTACAGTCATGCTTTGAGCTGGGACAGCACAGTCCTATAGCCGGACACGTCACATCCTGTGGTGTGCTGTGCCCTGGTGGCTGTCCTGGCAGTGGCACTACTCAGAAATGCGATACAGTCCTTTGGAAATCAAACTAACACAGAAGTTACGTCGCTTAACAGCTGTGTTGAACTTTTATCACAGCTTTAGACTTCATACCATTATACCTTGAGATAAACTAGTCACTTGTGAGGCACAAGGTAATTTACCCGATTTCGCTAACTCTGCCGATACTCGTAATGCGATCAGCTATGCACACAGAGGGGGTCAGGATGAGATATGTGACTGTACGCTCTGGAAGTAAATTTTTAGCATGCACATTCTCATATAGCTTCCTTTTCACTTGCTGAGTGTGACATGAGCATTAGCTAGGAAACAAGATAACTCATATCTAGTGCATAGTGCAAAAATGGAACATAGATGCTGTTTTATACAATGCAGAGCAATAGCAGAATTTTAAATATAATCATAATGGCACTTAGTGAAATAAACCTTCAAATCTCAGATTAGCTTCCGTGTGTTTCAGGGTGACAAACTGCCACCATCAACACCTGCCTTTATAACATTTTATAAAAATACTAAAAATGAATTTTTATAAATAGTGAATAATAAACTAAATGAACAACTACCAGCATTTTAAGGCTGACAGGGATTATTATGGTATGCAGGCAGTTATTGGGACTTGACCAAGAAATGGTACCAGCCCACGTAGCAGATAATGATTATATCCAATGCCCCATAGCTCTGAGTCCTCTCAAGAGATCAAAAAGCCCTGGGTTCACCTCCTGTGTAGGCACCTGTACAAAGAACAGTCTTCTGGACATCTAATCCAACCCCTGAGGATGTGGGATCTTTCATACATGCGCCGTCAGCCCTGCCAGGTGTACACAGGCAGCAGTTTCTGACTAAAGGGCCTTGTCAGTGGCCCATGAAGTGAGAACATGTCTCTGTAGTAGTAAGAAGAGCTAGCAGGATGCAACAGGACAGCAAAAATCAATTCAGATCAATACTGAATACAGTGTCCCATGCAAGAAACAAAAATGGATGAGACAGCAATCCAAATGACCAGATTTGGAGGGAGGACTACCTTGGGCTAACACCCTATTTTCCCGGGGTGCCTAATTCTTCATTAGATTTCATCCTCATTCTTGGTCTGTGTGTGCGTAACACCAAATAATGAGGTGTCTGTCTTCATTGGGGTGCCTGGGTGCTACGGAAAGACAGCCAAGTCTAAATCCAAAACTCAGCAAACTTCTTGCTATTGAAAGAAGAGCTTTGGTCTTCATTTGTGATAGCATTCAAATAATACAGAGCATATTTTTGAGGTGTTGGATCCAAACATTATCTAATAGCAGATCCCTCTGGCTCAATGATTCTTCAGGCTATAGTGTATGAATAGACACCCTTACATAGTCCCTACTCTAATTGCTTTGATTCTTTAATTTGCTCTGAAGTCTTCCAAAAACAAATGCAAACCTTTTCAATGCTCTCCCAGGTTAATTTACTTGTCCAAGAAATTCATAATCCTAACTAGCAGAAATACAGTCTCTGCCATGAAATTCTTTCCAAAGGATTCAGCTTGTTTTCTGCCTGTTCCTCGTTCAAGCATACAGTGACAGTTTCTTGAGCTTTGTTGGTATATGAAATCTTAGAAATGTTTTGGTATGTGAAAAAAAATATTGGAAAATAGATATGATCATACATTTCATTTCGTAAGAGAAACCGTATCACCATTTCAATACAAATAAGCTATTTTTCACATACCAGTGAGAAAACAACCAATATCAACACAGTCCACCGAACAGAAACAATGTTATTTTGTTCAAGTTATTATCATTACCTGAGGTGTAATAAAACTCCTGACTGATTAAACAAACTTCTTATTGTTCCCATCCTACGTAACACTCTATTTTCAGCTCTACAGGCTCTTTCAGAAGCAGTCCAACATGTCCTCAACCAGCTCTGTCTTCCTTGCCTGAGCTTCAGATAACATCATGCTCAGATGCAGAGCAGGGCACAAGATCAAAGATGAGATGTTCCTTCAGAGCCTGCATTCTCCATGCCCAACTGTCTGTCACAGGTAAGGGTCATTAAAGTTTGCCCAGTTCCTGGAAACGATGCCAACAGCAACACTGTAGTCCCTGAGAGTGCCCGAAAGGCTGGGTGGGGAAGAGGTGCTCCCACCCCCAGAGGAGCAAGGAAGAAACAGCTGGCCTTTCTGCAAGGAGGACCTGGTAGAGAGAGGTCCAGCCATCCTTGCACCACGGGGTGTGAAAGCTCTCATATGGCCAGGAGGAGCAAAGCAAGCACAGGACAACAGGAGGATTGTCCCCATCACTGCCAAGGGTGATGCAGAGCAAAGGGGGCCACCTCCTTCTTTAAGGAGTTACCCAAGAGAGTCAGAGATGCCCACTGCGCTGGCCCAGAGCCATGAACACTGTAGGAGGACAGAGGCATGAAATACCTGAAGCTACCTTTCAAAAAAGTTTTTCCAGAAGAATTTACCAGTTCCTGTTCACTCTGCTCCACTAAGCAATCTAGATGAAGTCTGGGGAAGCTGCAGGGTTTTCATTTTTCTCAAGTAAACTTCCTTGAGTCTCTGTGTGCACAGGATCAGAGACTGATGGCACAAACTGGGAGTAGGAAGGGGGAGCTGCTGAATCTGTGAAATATTCTTCATGCTGAGATGATTACAAGAGCTGTACTAACGGTTTTCAGAGGAGGCAGGATGGTGGCTTTTATCCTGGGGAATATAAGACAGCATAATTTCATCTGAGTTGCTTCTCTGCTGCAGATAGGCAATTAAACATCTTCATCTTGTGCGGCTTGCACTAAGAAGCTGTAAGTGGAAACTAGTGTAGATCTAAAATAAGACCTGTGAAATTCAGCCAATGTGCCAGTCATTGCTTTGTTCTTCTTAATTCGTTAGAGTTGGATGTCTTTTGATCTGATACTTTAACACACTGAGGCTGTATGGTTTTTGTGATTACAAGAAAAGACATAAAATCACAGAGCATGAAAAATTTGATTCAGAAGGAGGTTGAGTTTCAGCATCCTACCCGCATATCTGCATATGGACATTTTTGCACTTAAGGGAAGGCTTTTATCTCAGTTGTCCTCAACGTTCCAAGTTACGTGCTCAGCTCTACTTAGCATCAGAACTGCCTTCACAGAAGTTGGGAAAGATAATCCCATCGTCTCAGGATGGGATGAATTACTCTGCAAAGTAGCCTGTCTCTAGATGACTACCTTATGAAAGTGGCCTTTTTTTCAGGTGAGTGGAATGAATCTCACCTAAAATGTCATCATCTAAGCCTCTGGTTGCCAACAAGCCACCTCCTGTGGATGTCAGTGAGAGCTGCTCCATCACCCAAATATCTGAAAAAATCCTTTTTGTATCTGGCTTAAAAGTATCAATGTTGAGCAAAATTATTCTTACAAATTTAAAAGTTGATACTAGTGCCATGGCCTGGCAGGGAACGGCCATAATGGCAAACAGAAGAATTGAAAATAAGATGAATCAGATATCAAGTGAAAAAATCCTTCCTTAGGGTCACCTCTGTGTTTTGTGCTAAAATGGAAGCCTGTTCCTGGAGATGTTCCACAAACTAATAAAATTTTGCTCCTGAAAGGGCTATTTATGCACTGAAGAAGATAAAATCTATACTGATTTTTCCTTCCTCTGGTATTTCCTTCACAAACATCCACTGTGTTCTGCACCCACTGCAGGCATCCTCTGCGGTTGTGCAGTCTCTGGGCTGAGCTGTGGTGACGTTCTCATAAATCATTTCAACACCCAGAGAAGACAGCTCTGCTCTCTCCAAATGCAGCACAGATATGTCTCCAAGAAGAGGGGGAGAGAGAAGCAACTACATGCAAAAACCAAAACAGCACTTGGACAACACAGTTGGAGACTGCATTCACCTCTCCCACACTCAGCACGTGTGCATCCCACTTTCTGAGGTCCTGTTGGACAGCAGTTGTCTAAGGATGTGAGAGGACCCAGCAATTGTGACATGCCAGGGACAGAAGGGATGTACACGCTGCCCTCCAGCAAACATCTCCCATTTCTACATTCTCCCTCACCCACCTGCCTCAACCCCCTGCCATGGGCAATGTTCATACCTGGGATAAAGCACTTCTTGCTTTCAGGATCCTCTGTCCAGCCCAATAACCTGATGGTGATCACACAGGAACAATCATTCTGCCTCCAGTCTGTGCATTAGGTCCCATATCTGAGCTTGAGTCTGAGCCAGGACACCAGCATGTGGTGGCTCCCTCCAGCCTGGCTGGCAATGGTAGAGTGACAGGACTTCCCTGACGAGCTGATCCATCATGCTGTCAGAGCAGGACGGCTTCTTACAGCAGCAAGAACACAGACAACAGAGTGTTGTTTTCTTCTCTCTTTTATTTCTGTCTCTTTGCCATCCTTCTGATCTCTCCCCAGTTTGACTAGGAGTTTAATTTATGCAGCTATGCTTTTAAGTTACATAAATACATAAATTTATATATTATATATATAAAATCTGTGTAGCATTTAAAGCCACTGTATGAAATATATATGTACACATCATTTAACACTGTATGATGTCACTTTTTTTTTTCCCCTTGCGAGCACAAATACAGATAATCAGGTCTTTAATCTTCCCTTCATGTTACAGTTGGGTTCACTGGGTGCTTTACCCCAGCTATAAGAACATTATAAGATACCCCTGACGATATACTATTCAGTCCCCAGTTTTACAAGAGATGTCGGGGCTTTTTAAGGTGATCGGATATTACACATCTGAAAAATTTAAATATTGACTATCCTTGGCTTTTAAAATCCATTAGGAGGTCATATTTTTGAAGGTTTTATGAATTTTAAGATAGGTGAGTAAACTGACAGATGAACTCTCTAGGGGCCTGCAGAATGCATTTTAATTAGTCATGGAATGTCATGCTTCTACAGACAAATGATTTTATATTTGGAAAGACATGCAAGGCTTCTAGGAACTAAAATAACTTCAATCTCTGCATACGCATTTCAGTCCTCATGCTTGCCTGTAGCTCTGTACTATCCCTGGTCCACAGAGACTTTTAATTTCCTGAACATAAATGCAGTAAGAATGATGGTAATTCAGCTGCTGTTGTTGCTGAAGAAGGAGGAAATTCTATGCAAGAAGTGAGAGTAATATTGCTGTTACATACACACACAAACTAAAAGTAATACAAAAAATTAACTAAAGAAGAGAAAGGCAGAACTCCTTCACCAACTTAGAAAATCATAGCAAAACTAGATTTGTTTTTCAAGAACACCTGCCTTTTCTGTTGTTTCATAATGAAATATACAGTAGATGTCTCAATAATCATATAATAAAGAACAGTGAAGATTTCTTTAGAATGGACTGCATCTTATGGTAAAGGGTGCAATGGAGTATCTAAGAAGCTCCATTGTCATCTGGAGTATTTGATCAATTTTTTCTTGATTAGGTAAAAATTATTTAGAAGATTATTTTGGTTGCAGATGTAGAATTTATCTTATTTAGGAATCTTATTCATTTTCTTCAATAAGATTCTTTATCCTCTGTTCTATGCAGACTTCTGTGTGATATGTAATCCTATATATGTAATTGTATCTTACAATGAGATGTGCAATTTTACTCGTATCGTCATATCGCATCTAGCTTTTCTGGGAGTGGGAAAAGGAAGAGGGAACATGGTGAGGGGGTAGAGTAAATTTTGTATTTTTAGTAATATTAAAAAATATGTATTACCTATCAGTTGGGCCATTTGTATTATATACTTGATCTGTACTGTACCTAACCAAAAAAATTTCCTCATTTCACACTGTTACTGTTGTCAGCAGACAAAAATGGATAACGTTTTCAATCAACAATCTACAATTTTCAAATTTTTGGAAAGCTAAGTTTATCTTAGCTTTGTCTCTGAAATTCCCTTTACTGTGAGTGGAAGCCTTGTGCTTCTCTTCAGGGAGAACACAGCCAGAATTCAGGACTCTCTATAACTGGAGGGAAAGGGAGTTAGAATTAATTTTATTAGAATGAGATTCTCTGAAGGAATGTGTTTTAGCCTGAGATGTCTACTACCAAAAGAGCGAAGTACTCCTTGTACTTGATTTAATTAATCATTATAATTATCTTCCATTATCTTCCAGTTATGTTTTTCCTTTTTTTTTTTTTTTTTTTTTTGAACAGCATTTCCTGTTTTCTTGGCTAATAAAAAGATAATATTGAAGTTTATAAGTTACTGTATTTGCTCTGTGTGAAGATGAAATGTGATAAACAAGGTCAGAACAGTTTGCTTAGATCCAAAAAGAGGTTTACTAATATGGAGACAATGAGAGGATTTAGCTTAATTTTATGGACAGATCATAAAAAGAGTTGGATAAAAATAAGAGCCCAAAGAGCCAAAAAAGTGCAAGTCAGAATGTTCCTCTCATTCTTTGAATTGTCTCAATGATTTCTTATCAACTCTGCACAGTTTACAAGAACAAATCTGCTTTCTACCTACCGACCCTACAAACTCAGCATGGGATTAGAAAGTCAAGCTGTGGTATTTTTGGCCTATATATTGTCAGGATTAAAATTATTTAAATTAAATAGATATTTTGCATTCTTGCACAGATCAGCACCTCCAAAAATCCAACATGACTTTCTGGCTCGATAGTGAAGCTGGCTTGGGAATATGAAAAGGAGTAAAATGCCATTTTTAATGCTGCATTTTAAGCTGTTTGTAAAGTACTCAGCATTTCTACTTACACTTTCTTATGAAATTTTAAAAAAACTATTTTTGTTATTTATAGGTACATTATACCATCTAGCACCATTGATATAAGCAGACCTTTACTATAGTGAAAACAGTCAAACAGCATAACACCCATACAAATCTTCTGTTTCCACTGCATAGGCTGCAGCTTGGAAGGCCAAGTAAACCTGGAAGGGAGGAAACCTGATGGTTCTTTGGATCTGCCCTCTTGTGCTGCTCCCCAAATGATACCAGCCCCTATGTCAGGCCCTTGTTCAGCCCAAGCCCCTCCAGGACTGTGTGACCCTTTGCTGTGCCGTGAAGAGGAGCCCTGTGCCTTCCTCTGCCATCACCCTCACGCCCTGGTTGGAAAGGAAATATCTTTTCTTCTTTGGAGAAAGTACCAGATGACAAGGTCGCATGTTCTTTTGAGTACTATTCAGGCACAGTTTTAACACAGCTGATCTGAGAGGTGAAGGCTGAGGAAGGACATGGAGGGGTGGGATTTTTCCTGAAGTAATCATCGTTAACAGATCCCTGTTTTCCATTAAGCACAGGGAAGGGAAGACACGTCTATTTAAAGCCAGCATGAAAAAAAATTTGACTTAGGTTTCACTGTTCACTGTCATGATTTATAACCAAGTTACCTATTTTGCACTGTTTTGCTTTCTCTTGTTATTTCAAAACTCCACAAACATGCAGGCTGTTGGGACTTCTAATCTCTAAGTCTAGGCACTTTTTTAAACTATTAAAGAGTTACGATTTCTGTGCTTATGCTGTTTTCATATGACTAAGAAAACTATGCAAGTTTTATGAAATGGATAAAGTATGATGAGTTGTTATTTCAACAGAAACAGTATTAAACTGCATTTACTTTCTTGAAGTCTTCTTTATTGTTATTTCTCTCAGACTTGGTTGCAAAAAAAAAGACATTTGAAGATCTTTCATGAGTAGATGTAGCCTTTTGTGCAATTAGAATAGAATTAGATTACTCTGTTCAGTTTTGTTCCGATCAAAATTTGCATTTTTGCCTGTCAAAGACTGAGCTAGTTGATGTGATTGTTTAGAATGGCCTTGCATAACTGATCCCCCACTCTGACAACAGTCTGTCTTTTGTGGTTATGCTTCTGCCACTAAAACACTTCTTCCTTATATCGCTAAAAGTCCTGTACAGAGATACCTAACCTAAAGCAATTAACTTTAAACATGTTCTTAAAAATCTTACGTTCCAATTCATGCATGAACTATTCATGCAAGTCATAAGCTTTGAATGGGTTTGACATAGCCAGTTCCCAGAGCTATAAAATATGCAAGAAAGACGTTCTGTATTCAGAAACCACTGTTCCAGCCTTTAAACCAAAATAACATTGGCTTTCATGTTGGCACCCACCCAAGCTTTGCAGATGCTGCTATATTATTCATAATTAGGACTACATATTTTTTCAGTGATTTTGTTATAGTACTATAATTCATACACAGAGTAACATAAACATGAAGGTAAATTTATTCCTAAATAACACTTCATTTATCAATATACGTTTGTAAATGGATTTCGCATCCACATTTACAATTGTGATCTAAAAGATTTCAGGAAAGCTGGAGGTTTGTTTTTCTCCTCACAAAAGAGTGTAACAAACAATGAATTCCACTCAAAAACAGTGGCACATAAGCTGCACATATGCCACACAGTTGTCTAATCATTGACCATACTGTTTATCAATGCCATCAGTAACTCAGTGTAATCACTGAATATGCATACTAGCTGTTTCCCCTCTCTCAAGGATAAGCAAGACATTACCAGTGCATAAGATTTGGACAAGTGGTAACAAAGCTCCCCCTTCTCACTTGGTTATGACCTCCCCTCACACACACTCCCTGGCAGAGTGCCCAGAGCCCAGCTTTTGGGCACATCAGGCACACAGCTGTAAAGAACGCACCGTGCCAGCAGAAGTGATTGTAGCTTCCTAAGTGGTGAGCTCCGACCCTGCCCACCTCATCACCACACTCAGTGCCAGACTCCCCATCCCTTCCATGGCTATTTCCCGTCACAGCTGACCCAGTGGTCAGTTTGAAAACACCAAGAGTAGCTGAACCACAGCTCCCCCGAAAACTGGGACAAGAGCTGAGGAAAGGAACTGTGTTTCTGGACAAAAGCTCCATTTTTCCACCTCACAGCATCAATGATAAAATTCAGAGAAGTCATAATGATATCTCTGTATGTGGCTTACAACCTACTGTCATGCTGGGTGCATTGTTCAAACCATCCTCTCTGTCCCACTAGCGGAGACAGAAAAGGAAAAGGAGATTGAACCAACATCAGTGAGAAACCCAGGGGAGAGATCCTCTCTTCCTGAATACCAGGAGCTGTGTGAAGAGTTTACAGCTTTTTCAAGGCAGAAAGTCTTTGCTCTTTTAAAGAAAATGTTGATGAATTGCCACGCAGTTCCGATGCCTTCATTATAGCTTTCTGAACACAATCGTAATTCAACTGAATGCAACTCTAGGTATTATAAGGAAATGTGGGGAAAAACATATATCCACAGGGGAAGCACAAAATTCAATATTTTTAATTCAGAGCTTCACAAAATCACCATTTTCAGGATTTATAACTGTGGGTTAGTTTTCCTGTGCGTCTCTTACTGATAAGTGAATGGAAAAGAGTGAGGGTTACCTTAAGGGAAGATTAGAAAATGAGTTGTGAATTGTCAACAGGAGGAAACAGGTTTACCTGGGAATATATAATGAATACAAACTACAGAGATGGGGGCCTTCTTACAGATGTCTATGTAATGGGCGTAAATACATCTGAGTATACAATAAATGGAGAGATGATAATTAAATCTGTAGGTGATGGAATTTCCATGCTCCAAAACTCGGCATAGGACAATAAATAAAAGCTGAAGATCCTGAACCACAATGCAGAATATATTCCAGAAACTCCTGCCTGCAAGCATCCGTCTACCTGCTACTTCTGCTTGTGCTGAGGTTGGGCACTTCAGATGAATGCTTAATCTGGCAGTGGGTTTACAAGATGGCAGGAGCACTATCCAAAACATAAACATTTTCTTCAGACTTGAAAGGGTGATATTCTGAATTTCAGCTCCTATCTGGCAGAAAATGTGAGTCTCACATGCTCCTGCTGAGACACTTTGCTCTTCAGTCAGGCTGCCATATTACGAAGCAGGTCATCCTGAAAGTTGTCTCTTGATTTAAGGGCACTGCAGTAATTTATCATCAAGGAAATCTCTAGCAGGAAAAGACCTATCATCTCATTTTTTCTCCACTACCTTCCTAAATTCCATTAGTCCTCTCATTTGTTCCAGTCTTCCCCTTCTTTTCCCATCCATCTGTTCTTCTCCCAAACAGCTTCCTTTGGATGCAAACACAATATGTTCATAGATGTCATCCCTGAATCAATGTCAAGCTTTCTGCAGCAAACCTCAGCCACAGTAGAGACATATAGGGTTAAACATATTCCTGGGAAAAATCCCTTTAAGTTAAAATAAGTTACACTAAGGCTGAATTTATCCAGCAATAATGATAACTGAAAATATATGCTAATTAGCCAGAAAAACATTGAATCACAGAATCACATGATGGTAAGGGTTAGAAGTGACCTTCGAAGATCATCTAGTCCAACCACCCTATAAGCCCACAAGGTGCCAATATACCCTGATATTCAGGGGGTCTGATTAACATGAATCACTGTAGCTGTCATTCATTTGTTTGCACAAAAGCTACCTTTTGAAGGAAAGAGGCGAGAAAAGCATTCACATTTCTGTCTTAGTCTACCATCTACCCTCTTATGAATAATACTTTCAAAGCGTTGCTACTGCTGAACTCTAACTTTGCCCTTCTACCCCTGTGTTCCCCTGCCTCTCTCATCTGAAGTGTCCGATTTTTAAAGTGAGAAAATAATCTCTCCATACAGAAACTGGAGCATGAACTTTTTAGATGGGTTTGCCCTGAAGAATTTATGACTTATAGTTCTTCCTGTGACTGAAAACAGGTCTACCTGATCTACTGCTCTGGGGAGCCTCTTCATAACATTTTGGGGTCCTTCTTTCTTCTCTCTCTTTTTACCTTAGTTGAACAAACATCTTTCAGATAACTCTGTATTCTTAGGAGACATCTTTCACTTGTCTTTTTGTTTTTATCTTTTGGCTTGGCTTCTTCCATGCATGTATGTTTTTACTCACAGGTGACTTTGGGTGCCACCACAAACAGTGAAATAATAATGGTCTCTTGTCTTTCTCTCCAGTTGCTTAGTCTAACATATTCTTCTCCTGATACACCATTAAGTTTTAGCAAAGTAGGGAAATAATTGTGTTTTGCTTGTTATATATTTGCTATTAGAAAGTCTAACTTTCTGAGTGACCAACAGATGTGTTTTCCAATAGAAAATCTGAATGAAAAAAGGAAACAAGAAGGACCTCTTCTGAATCACTCGCATTCAAGGTCAGGAGACAGCTAAAGATGGATGTTTGTTTCAAAAGACTTCCAAGTGTTTGAGTTATAGCATCCCTTAATTCTTTACCAAATTATACTGATGGCTAAGTTTCCCCTCTGATGACTTTAAACACTTTAAAATTGCACATGTGAACTGAAGTACCTGCCTAGAATCAATACTAACAGATGAATACTTCCAAGAGATATTAATCTCACACTGAGTGTCTAAACTGAAAAGGTTCAGTCACCCTCTCAAGATGCTCTAACTTTCAATACTAAATGAAACTTATAAAAGATCAAAAGACCTGGAAGAATGTTATATGTTGAAATAGCTTTTGTCTAACACTGAATATTAAGGCATGTCTTTCTTCCATTCAGGAAGACAGAAAAAATTCCAAATAATGGGCACCCTTCAAAAGTGCCCAACCTTCTGGTGCTAGTAATGTCAGGTGTACATATATGTTAAGTACATATAAATATATTCGTTTTCCTAAAACAGTGGTGTTACCTTTGTTTATGCAGATAAAACTTTGGTGCCATTTTAGATACTTACAGGGATTTTTTCAGCCATAGCTCGCTTACTTCCTGTACTACTAGTCCATGAACTACCACACATCTAATTTACCTGTAATGTCATATAACTTGTTCCCACCTGCTGTTTTTTTTCTTCATCATCTGCAGTTAATGTTTTCTTTTTGCCAGAGCATGTATATCTGTGAAAGCTGGTATTTCAAACCTGAGGAGGGGATGACCTAATGTTAGGTGGTTGGGATTTTGTGGTTTTTTCTGGAATATAATGAACTTTCCAGAAATTAGGAGAGATCCTTCTTGGTAATTACCAATTGTTCATTTCTCTCAACAAAATGAGAACTGATGCTATTAAGTTTCTTAAAAACATGCTGTTAATACCTATAAACAAGCACAAAAGGCCAAGCTGTACCCACTGTAATGTTCTGATTTTTCCTGGTGGTTTGTAAAACACAGCAGCACTAAAAGGTGTACACTGTATTCTGAATCTTATATCTCTGCGCTGTTTTCACAATCCTGTTTTCTGTAAACATTTAAAAGAATTATAAAAATGTATATTTGTTATGCAAAAGAAACGCCTTGCATTTCACTGAATTACTGTCATGGTGATAAAGGAATTGTAATTCTGCCCTGCTCTATACTGTAAATTAGTCAAGATGCTTGATCGTGGACCTACATTATGAGTGGTACATCTTTCCATTACCTTCTTTAGGCTATAAACTTGCAGCTGCATGGTGCATTTTGGTAGTCAACACAGGCTCTGTCTTTTTCCCATTGGCAGCCAATGAATCTTGCAAAAAAATGTTGCTATTGTGGAAGGCTTGCAGAGCATTTGCCTGTCAGATGTTTAAAAGACTGGGTTGTAAATCTGACTACTTTTACAGCGGCAAAAGAAGAAAATAATCAGTTTTTGAACTTTGTACTGAACATTGTCAGTCTGGGTCAGCATTCATGCCAGTTAAGAAGCTCTATTCAAGACAAGGGCTTGAGATTATTTTCCTTCTCAGAATAGAAAAAGTAGAGTGGTTAAAAAAAAAAAAAAAAAAGAGAGCTCTGAAGACCTCCTTTTGCAAAATGACACATGAGCAGTGAAGACAGTATTGTGCCCAGTAGAATTAACATCTTTGTGCCAAAACACAATTCCCCAGGCACATTTTCAAAGAATTTGCCTGGAAGTACCAACTTCTCAGTATCTTCTAGAGAGGGTGATGTTCACAGACACATAAAGCATTCCCTCAAGTGGTGGTTAAACACTAGCAGTCTGTTGAAAATATTCACTGACAAAACCTTTACAGATCGCTATCACCACACACTTAGCCTTTAAAAGATGTTAAGTAGTACTCAAGATTCACTGTGTCCAGAAGAGATATTCCAAAGCGAGGAAAGAGGAAAACTCACTCCAAATTTCTGGGGCATAGGGTGTTTGTTAGTCACTGCTTTCACAGCTCTACAGGAAGAAGGAATTCGGAAATTTCACAGGGGTGAAGTGGCTGCAAAATCTTTCAGGGATCTGGGTGGTATTTGAGGATGTCTGTCACGTACCTAACTTCATAACAGCATCTCTAGAAGTCTTATTAGAGGGCCAAAAGAGCACAGGAAAGTGAAGGCAGATCTTCATGGTGTAACGCAGTAGATGCAGAGGGTCCAATAGACAGCTTGAGAACCAGAGTCTGAGAAGCTGGTTTTATGAACGAAGGCGTGATACTGGTTGATGTTAGGTTATCACTCCTGCTGCTACGCTGTGCTGAACAGTGCCATATCACCAGTTTGAGCTCATCTCCAGAAATGGTGGCATAGCTTCTTTCAGAGCATTTAAAGAACCAAACCATTTTGATTCCTATTTACAGTTTTTTTGCAAAAGTCCTTTTAGTTTTAAGGGTCCTGCCTTATTAGTACTGGTGAAGGCATGACACCATTTGTCCTCCTTGTTCACTTTCTGTCGCTCAGCATCTCTGAGTTGTTGCCACAATGGGGCTTCCTGCAAGAAGCCTCATTTTGTTTTATCTCTGTCTGAATTGGAGTAAGAGCACAACTGGTAGAAAATGTTTCACTGAGACTTGCCACCCAGCTTACTTTGCATTACTTACATCTTTTCTTCCTAATGTCTTCTGACGTACTACACTTAGGGTGTTCATGAGGTTTTTCTCACAATCTGATCTTGACAGACCTCCTGCTTGAGACTTCTCATCAAGTAGAGGAGGATTCACAACGCTAATGCCCACCTCCCTTGGGAGGGTGTTTAACTAATATTTTTGGCTACGCACTGCATAATCTTTCTGGGTGAATGGATAATTCTTCCACCACAGGTATCCTGCAGCTTAGGATAGAATTAGAACACATCTCATATATTAATATCATGATTTGTAGTGTAATTTTGTACCATGAAAAGGCCATCATTTGTCACATAATGAAAAAGCATTTGCAGATGGAAATGTTTGATTATTTCGTCTTGGAATGACCTGGTCATACAGTGTCTCACATTATCTTTGCCTATTTGACAGAAGGAAATTAACAACATCAATAATATCCTAGGAAGTTAGATAATGAGCTCTCGAGCTACACTCATCTTACAATTCCTAGTCTGTTTAAAGCTCACCAGTTGGTCTCACTTCAGTGTCTCAGTGTTTGTAAAAGATAATGCATAGAACTTCAGAGTCTTAAAATGGAAGATGCTGAGTGCATCTCTATATCTCTTTTAATAGCTCTCAGGGCATTTGCATGAGAATAATTGAAGGTTATGAAAACTTTCACAGAAATGAACAAACTATGACTACATTGTGAATTTTAATATCTCATTTAAACCTCTTGGTCTAGTAGGGTAATGATTTACTCATTTGTAATTCTTTTGAAGAAGCAGGGTTAAATGCAGATAAAGTAAGTCAGGTATTAGCCTTAACTTCATTTAGTGAGCCCATTCTCTCCATTATAGACAGGTTGCTGCATCTCTACTTAGTACTGTCATTATAGTAATTACTGAGTATGTCTATCTCACTGTGCTACTGACCCTTCTTCTGTTCTTTCCTTTCAGGTATACCGACTCATCCTCTCATTTCTTGCCTCTTTTCAAAGTTGGCTAAAAGACTGTGACCCTTTGACAATTCTGAATTTTCTTCTCCTGGCACTTTTTGATCTTAATCATTTCAGTTCACTACAAAAAATAATATGAACAATCACTAATGGGCAGTCAAGTAGTAGAAATTACAGTTTAGAGTATCTTCACAGTCATAGGCTTGAATCTTTTTTCTTCTCTCCCTTTTCCTTTGTAAGATATTTCTATGCTGCTTATTTGAAACTAGATCTAAGTGAGTTCTCATGCGGCTAAGGGCTTGAAATCGGCTGCAGACACATCCTGCAGCCTGCAGAAGTGTGGTGACAGTGCACAGGCCATTCCCAATGCCACCAAGCCACCTGTGGCTCAGACTTGCATGTGAGTCCAGATTCCTGACTGAAACTGGAGAATGGAGCCATGGAGCTCTCCTGGAAGGGTGGGACAATGGCCTTACTGCAAGCCTTGCCCTCCTCTGTAGTATTGCCTCATCCATGGGTTAGAGCTTCTCTCCCCACAAATTTAAACCCAAACTTCAGCACTGTTGTCAAATGTGCTGTTCTCATAGATTTCATGATGCAGGGTACAGAGGGAGATGAAAGCAGCACTTTGTGTCCTCAGAAGCCCATGCATTGTTAGTCAACCTGCAGGAAACATCCAAGGGTACCCACATTCAGGTATCTTTGTAAGAGAGGCAGCTACGAATCTCTCAAATAGCTAACAGTGACGGGAAAAAAAGATTTTTTAATCACTGCTTTTATCAATCCATCCAGGATTATTGTTGTCTTGGGAAAAAAATGTCCCTCTAGTATTTGTGTGCTCAGTGCCTAGTGCAAAGGAGTGCTGGCTCCTTGGTGGAATCCTTAATTTTTTTGCAGTTGAAATACCAGTACTATGAATAAGCGACTACATCCCACTAGTCTTTTTTTTCAAATTCAGTCTTTAGCCGCTCTGTCTTCATTGATGACCTGTTTTCCTTGAAGCTAAATTCACTAAGGAGACAATTCTAACAGGCATATCAGATATGAAATCATAAAATATTAATCATAATATTTTTTTTTAATTTCAATTCTGACTGTCAATTTGCTTTTCCTACTAGGGTTCCAACAGTCGACTGCCTCTTTTTTACTTTCCTACTTATTTGTAGCAGAGATTGGTGAGTCATGTTTAACAGTGGGAGAGCAATAACAGCCTGCAAGCACAGTGAAGTGCAGAATGGGTATTTTTATCTGAACTATTACAACACTTAATATGATGACCATTAAAAAAAATTCTGAGCTTCCAAAAAATATAAGATTTGATGGAGTCTTTCCCAGAAAATATTTATGTAATAAGATGATCCTCCTCAGCTCTCCTTCCTCTATCTCTGAGCAGGGTTTCCAAGTGTCCCTTGCCCAGAAGTAATGTGCTGGCATCAGAGACTTGCCCAGCCGCGGCGCTGGGAAGCTGCGGTCGTTGTGTGACCCCTGCTGGCAGGAAATAATTGATAATAAAAAGTGAAAAGAAAAGAGGTTTTTGTTTGCAATGAATGCCATGCTGTGATTGAATCAGTAAACGGCATAAATTAAATAGTAACAGTAGCCATAGAAAGAATAAACAAAAGATCGTGCCAGTGTGGAACAGAAAACAGAAAACACAAAGGAGTAAAAATTATTAATTAAAAATGTTAATTGACAACTGCATTCTATGAAGACAAGAGAAAAGCCTCTGGCAGCCCATCTCTGCTCTAGACTTGTCCTGATGTAGTGTGTCTCATATATGTCCCCAAGAGCCAAACTCTCCTGTGATGTACGGCGTGCTGACAACCTACCTCCTTGTGCATCTAAGCCCAATGCCTGGAGAGCTCATCTTCTGTCCCCAGTGACTGTGATTAACACAGGTTGGCATCCAAGCTGCTGTACAGGAATGTCTGAAGCAACACATGAAGGTAATGTGTAAGTGTCAATCTGTGACAAGGTTACTGGAGTTTCCCAACAGCTTTAGCACTACTGCTGGCCACAACAAGTTCAGACTTCAGTGACACAGAGTTGAGCACGGTCCAAAACTCACCCCTACTTCCCAAACGGATCACACTGCAGTCAATAGTATGCCATGGTATAACTCACGCTCCACATCTGCTTGAAGCCAAGTAAAACTTAGGGGACACAGAACAGAGAATGTTCCAACAGACTATCTGTGATTTTGCTATTTATTCCTGCTAGCGTATAATAAATACACTTGTCAAAGACAGCACTCCTCAGGTGAGTCCCACCAGCTGGAGTAGCAATTTGGATGCAGCGAGTTGCAGTCAAAATAGAGCTAGCCCTCCACTCAGAGAGATGGAGAGATCGTTTTGATTTACTTCTCGTGTGTTTCTCCACTTCTGCATCTGCATTTTAAATCTGTGGACATCGAACATGTGCCTTCTACAAACAAAATGGACTCTTCAGAAAGGTGGCTGTGGAGAACGATTTTTATAATGGATATACACGTATGGAAATGTATGCCTGGAAATCGCTGTTTTTTAGTGACAAGCTAAGGGTCTTAGAAGTATTATAGCATTTGTATTTGATTGCATGTTTAACCAGCTATTGATTACTATTCTGACACACTATTTGCAGAGTAAGTATTTCTTTGTCTTTAACACAGAGGCAAATATTTTGCAGATTTGTAGGCTTGCAGGCCATGATTATTAATGACTATCTTCAGTGTAACTTTTAGCACTGAAGTTCTTAAATATTTTAGTCAACAAATACAGGTAAGTAAAATTTGTTTATTTTTTATCAAAACTAATAGGGAAGTTGAACTCAGGACAGGTGTGGCTTGGTGACCAGGTAAGAGTAGATTCATTTTATAGAGAGAGTTTATAGAGGAAACATTAATTTCCTTATTTTAATTTTTTTTTTTTGCCAAAGAAATTATTGTTCTAATCTAGAATACCCCAGAAGAATAAAAGCACATGTAAAAATGATGTGTATTAGTGGGCAGAAAGAAAGTAACAGCTGAGGTCATCTGGACAAAACCCTACCCCACCACAAGGGATGCTGCTCTGAGTTCTCCCACATGAGGCTGTGGCGGAGTCACAACCAGCGTACAACATGTACACAGGTGATCATAAAAGCACTGTGACAGAAATCTGAGTTCTCCCACGTGATGCTGTGGCGGAGTCACAACCAGCGTACAACATGTACACAGGTGATCATAAAAGCACTGTGACAGAAATCAGGCAGCCATGGTTTCTTTTGTCTCTTTTCACACTTTCCACATTATGCTTTTACAAATGCCTCAATCCTTTTAGCTGTTTTTTGCTGGTTTTAGCACTTTTCGTATCACAACATTTCATATTGCCATTCCAAATCAATTCCACTCCTCTACACTGGATTCCCTCCTTTTCTGACCTTTTCTTTTCAGAATGAATTAAGATAAACACAAACAGGCATACGACTCTGGGAAAGTATGTCTGCACGTACAGCTAATCAGCAATAACTGCAGTACATTGAATTCACCCATGAAAGAAAAAGGTTAATTTAGATTACATTTCGAGCAAAACTGTGCTTGGAAAACATTTTAGTTCGATTTTCAAGGATATAATAAAGAGACATAAGTATTCTCTACCACAGCTATCTTATTATCCTTTCTCTCTAAAAAATAGAAATTAAAAGGTGCATTGAAACAACCATCAGAGGGTGCATATACACCATCAGATTGGCTTGATCCCTATTTCAGTCCTAAATCTTGGTACCCTCCCTGCCCATACTGTGTTCATAAGAGCTCTCGAACACCAAACTCCCACCAAGCTCCACTTGCTCCCCCTGAGGATTCAGCCCCAGCTTAAAAGGTGTGAGCCAGATCTCATTAATTTGCCTGAAGGTGCAGGGCTTTCAGCTCACAAAAATTGTATGGATGTACTCAAAAGCTTTGTTTCCTAGAAGAGGGGGACTTACCGTTAACATTTGTAGGTTGACCCAAATGTGATGGATGTTTCCATCTTTGTTGATACATGCTTTGAGATAAGAATGAACTTGCAAAGTATGTTATTTTTTATTTGCTTCTATAAACTCCATGAAAAAATAATTTATCATATAAATGTGGTCATAATTTAAATTGTTGCTGTACCAATTCGGGGAAGCATTTCCATTCAGGTCAACATTGCAATTCTCATTTAAGGTATCAGACTTGAGGGTATATTTAAACATATGCGTAAATCACGACATAAAAGACAAATAATGTTTATAAACTATTTATACACTAATAATATTTATGCACTACATTCTCGGACTGTAGAATATCTGGTCGTTAATAGAAGAATTAAACCTTGGAAACTTTGGGGTCAGCAATTTCCACTTGTATATCAGTAGCACACACTAATTAGGTATCCAGAATTTTATTAGAATATTAAAGGCAATTATAGTTACATGTATTTTATATATATGTAGGTCTGTAGATACATATAAACATACATGCATACAAAAAAATAAGGAGGCAGACAGGTCCCTTATTGGTTGAAGATTTCTTAAACGAGCAGCTTGGTGACCTGAGCTTGGCAGCATCCACCCAGTCTCAAGATGTAGTCAAGGCTTGAGGTAGAATCTCAATATAATGAAAGGAGGAACCCAAGAGAAATCCAAAATAAAAATAAAGACAAGATTCTCAAAAAGGACTTGTGATTTCTTATGCCATCATTACTGTGATGAATAGATTAATAGTGAACCTCTGGCTACCGGCTCTAGGTGGCTCTAAGCCAGGTCCTGGGTGTCACATGGTATCACATCAGTGGGATACAGAGCCAGGAACTACCGCAGCTAGAGAATAGGAAACCCTGTCTGAAATCTCGGTTTTACACTCTCATGCACACACTCAAGGCCAGGCTGCAGGCAGACACATGTGCAAGAACAGGATTCCTGGTCTGTGTGCCAGACTGTTTGAAAGAAGGCATGGTCATCCTTTCACAGAATTTCAGGACCTTCTTTTCTGTACTGGTAGTGCCCAAAAAACCAGCCTGAGAGTCCATTTCTAACATTGTACTTCAGTGTCACTTGTGGAACTGCCCTAGATGCCTGGCTCTAAGCTGTTCTGAGCAGAGCTGGAGGACATGTATGGCACACTCAGGATGAACGTTCAGCTGCAATTCCAGGATTTATAGTTTTTAACCCAAGGAAGTAGGCATTTGTTTCTTTCATTTCCCCCGACCCAAGCATGGAGCTTACACTGATCTCAGTACAAGCAGCCACCAGGAAATACTTAGTCTTCCTCACAGCCCAGAGCTCATTTCTGGAAAGTGAAAAGCTATAAATAAGTCATATTCAGATTTGTCTGCACAATGGTCCAGATACTCCCCAGTCATATGTTCCCACCTACAAATATCAAAAGCTGCAATATTAAAAGGGAACAGAAACTTTAAACTATACCAAGAATCAATCAGTCAGGAGAAAACCAAGAATTCATGCAAAAGTTACAGAGTGATTTATGATTTTGCAGCTGTGGTAGATCTCATGATTACTGATCTCACCATGAGTGTACTCCTAAGGATATTAAAGAAAGAATTTCAAACTGTCTTGTTTTGTAGACTTCATTAAGAGGATGTTTTGTTCAGCTACAAGAGCTAATGAAATAAGGTACAAGTTCCCATATCATATAAAAGGAGATAGAAATTTTCTCTTGGACAAGCTCACTGGCATGTATGTGGATTCATTTCACAATCTTGTTTCCCACGATTCAAAGAATTTTACTCAGGTCAACAGGGAAGTGATATAGCAAGTTTCATCTCCAAAATTTGGCTGTCTTTCATTTATGGCTGCCAAAAGACAGTGAAAGCAATATTGTTATGCTAGAGGGGGAAATTAATTTTTCCACCCCCCTCTTCATTAAAAAAAATAAATTGAGGGTTAGTCATGTTTTTCTAACGCAATCTATTGTTGGACTGAAACCAAGACAGAGTGCCATAAACTGAAAAGCAGCCATCTGATAATCTAGGGGTGTCGTGGGCAGAGTGATTAATTTCACTCATAAGAGAGAAGTAGTGAAATATTTATTAAGGTGAAACAGTGATTTAACAAAATTAGTAGTAAATGTGACAGTGTTTTTCGAGATTCTATGGCAAAGTATTATTATTTTAATTAATACTTGATTATTTACTGCATAGGGGACAGGGTCAGACAAGCTGTCAGGGAGACCCTCCCGTTCAGTCACAAGGTTCAGAAAGGACCCCCTTGCTTTGTAAACCCCTTCTCAGAGAGGAGTCTTGGTGAGGCTGGATCCAATCCTAGTTCCAGACTTGGTAAATGGTTTATGTCTAAAGAATTACATATGCGCTATCAATCCTTTTTATTACTTAGCTAAGATTTCAAAGTTTAGCAGGCTATTAGTCACTTACCAGGAATCTGTTCCGGTAAAGAATCTCTCAGCCTCAAGGAGCAGAACATTAAGTGACCATCCTCACCAAAGGGGAGATCCTGGCGTGTACCCCGCTGCCATAGAGGAGAGCTCATAGGGATCTTGGGCTGTCCACTGTTTATAGAGCAAGATAATTGACCTATAGTCATATTCTCATGGGAACAAAATATCTAGGTCCCCAGCCCAGACAGTGTTTTGGCTGTGTTGCCAGCCATCCCCCAAAGTCCGGGTGCAACTCATCACAGCCCCTGCTGATGGTTATGGCTTGAGCAGGAGCCAGGGAAATGGTTTATGTCTAAAGAATTACATATGCGCTATCAATCCTTTTTATTACTTAGCTAAGATTTCAAAGTTTAGCAGGCTATTAGTCACTTACCAGGAATCTGTTCCGGTAAAGAATCTCTCAGCCTCAAGGAGCAGAACATTAAGTGACCATCCTCACCAAAGGGGAGATCCTGGCGTGTACCCCGCTGCCATAGAGGAGAGCTCATAGGGATCTTGGGCTGTCCACTGTTTATAGAGCAAGATAATTGACCTATAGTCATATTCTCATGGGAACAAAATATCTAGGTCCCCAGCCCAGACAGTGTTTTGGCTGTGTTGCCAGCCATCCCCCAAAGTCCGGGTGCAACTCATCACAGCCCCTGCTGATGGTTATGGCTTGAGCAGGAGCCAGGGGTGGGGGAAAGAGGGGGAAAACCAGGGAGTTTACACCACCACAAGGGTGTCAGTGAAAGTTCCATGCCCTTACTCAAAATGATGTTCTTTGAGCCCAGTTCAACTCAACATGTTGAACAACACTTGAAGATAGACTTGTTCTGAAATGTTCTGCTGAGCAGAAGTAGTTTTATGGCTTTATGCCACCATTGCTTTATCTTGTTTAGCACTTCCATAGGTCCATGTCCATAGATATGCTAAACATTCATAGATAGAGCAATGCTTAGAAGTATAATCCAGTCACAGGAAATGCCTCTTTTATAGCAATTATGAAATGTAGTAATTTATAATAATGGGTTAGGTTAAAGAATCTGTATACAGAATCACAGAATTGTTGAGGCTGGAGACTGTCTAGTCCAACCCTCTGCTCAAAGCAGGGTCAACTAAAGCAAGTTGCTCTGAACCCTACCAGGAAAGGTTTTAATATCTCCAAGGAGAAGACTCCAGAACCTTTTAGAGCAAATTGTGCCAGTGTTTGATAATCTCCACAGAAAAATGTTTTTCTTATGTTTAAATGGCATTTACTGTATTTCAATTTTTGACCATTGCCTCTTGTCCTGTCGCTGGACATCACTAAGAAGAGTCTGGTTCTGACTGCTCTAGTCTCCCCATGAGATTTTTATACACTCGAATAAGATCTCAATGAGCCTTCACTTCTCTAGACTGAACAATCCCAGCTGTCTCAGTCTCTTCTCATATGAGAGATACTCCAGTACATTAACCATCTTAGTGGCCCCTCAATGGACTCAGTTCAGTAAGTCAATGTCTTTCTTTAACTAGGGAGGCCAGAACTGGACCCAGAACTCCAGATGTGTTTCACCAGTATTGAGAAGAGGGGAAGAATCACCTCCCTAAAACTTCTCGTAATGCACTTCTCAATGCAGCCTGTGATGATGGAACTATTGTGCAATTTTCTACTATTTACAGTATTAACATCACACAGAAGCAGTTCAAAAAGTCAGTGTCTTCACATGCATTTGACTTATACAGGAAAACCAAGTGTTTACATACACAACAGTTGTATGTATGTAACAGAATCTGAAGAAGACCTCTGCTCAAGAATGTACATTCTTTGTCTTGGAGCAACTGTGAACCCCCACAAGCTCCACTTATCTTTAGAGAACAGTATCTCATAAAAATCAAGCCTGATAGTTCAGGCTATTTTTAGTTCATAAGATTATACAACTGAAAAGCGTCAGTCATCAAAAAGCAAAACTCTGCTCGGTTTCCCCAGTGTGTTTCTGAAGTTGTTTGATCTAGATAAAATAAATAAATTTAATTAGTTTAAATAAAACAATAAACCTGTAAATATGATCAGAAACATCTTTGTTTTTCACCAAGGGCCCAAAACTGGATACTGATATGGTGCAACATGCACTAAGTAAAAGGGAATAATGACTTCCCGTGATATATGGCAATGCTTTCTGTATGCTTTCTTGGGTATTTCTATTGCAATTTGCAATGGAGAAATACCTTAAAGAGTGGCAGAGGCTGTAAAATTCTGTCCTTGGAGATTTTCAAGACCTGACTGAATGAAGTCCTAACAAAACTGGTCTTGTCAGGTAGCTGACTGAGCAAGTGGGTGGACTAATAACCCCCCAAGCTTTCTTGCAACCTGAATAACTCCATGATTCGATGGTTCAGATGATTAGATTTCTTCTCTTGTGATATATACATTGTTTGGAGACCTGAAAGGCTATGCATTCCCATTCTGAAAAGAAGTTATTTTCTGTGGCTTTGTTGTGGTGCATTTCTTACTTTATCTGAAACTCTGCTGCATCCAAAGGAGCAAGAAGTGTCTTCATTTGAAAGTGGAAATGCACTTAGAAAACTCACTGATGTTATTTATATTATAATTTCTCCTTTTCCTCAAGAGTGTCAACAAAAGAAGAATAAGCTCTAGTATGACCATGCCAGGAGATTTTCAGTTTTTGCAACCTGCCAAAATGGGAGATAGGAAAATGTATCAGAGCCTTACCCTATAGGATCTGCATGTCCTCTGTGTGTCACAGAGTTAGTCCTATTCCCATTGATTCTCCGCAGCCTTTGGTACTTAAAGATTTAGGTTCATCTTCCCCTGCACGTCCCAAAGTAATTTAGGTATGGAATAGCTCCAGAAAAAGAGGTTTAGTTTGAAACACATGTGATTCCTTGAATATGCATGCTTTTTGGATAGTAATTTCACAAAAACGGAATGCAGAATTTCCCATTTGTACTAAAGATTTTATGAAGCAAACATAACTGAAAAGCTTTTAACAATTGGGAGGAGTAGGAAGCTATTCTCTACGGAGAAGAAGGTGTTACAGGATAACAAAAGCTTTTATAATGCAATCCAAATCCAAACAACATCTACTTCACTTCAAACTTTACTTCAGTCTTTCCTCCCAAGTGTTTTGCAGAGCTTCACAAACAGAAAAATAAGTTTAGTACAGAGTAACCTTATGATAAAAATTCCAGGACTTCCGTTTGTTATCAAAATACTATCACTGTTTTAATCAACTTTTTGACTAAATCCGCCAAAAGTGAAATTTGCAAATAACTTTCCACTGAAATTCTTCATTAAGAAATAAGGTAATTTTAAAAAAAATAGATAAGGAAGAAAAGGGATTCAATAAAATATAGCTAGCCAAAACTGCTAAACTTCACACAGTTTTGTGTGGAAAGGCATATTGACCTAGCATCCCTAGAGTATTGTTTTCTTTAAGATTTTCTAAGTATCTTGTCTGCAGAATAAGCAAAATAGTGAATCACATGAATATACTTTAAGGAGTGAATTTAGACATAGCAGAGCTAACTAAAAAGGAAGTCCAAAACTCTTAATTTGGTAGCAACAAAAAATTCAAACAAATGGGGAAAGTTGAAGGATTTAGTTTTCCCGTTGCTGTGCCTTCACACAGATAGTACTGACCTTCTGCTATAACCTCCAGCTCCACAACTGTCTTCATTCTCCTCTTATACTCTTTCCCCCTGCAGACACCCCCAAGCCAAACCTTGCAACTCCTATTTACCTCACTTCCCAACCATTCTCCCACAATCCTTACCAATTGAAGTAACCATTTGCTTTCTCATCTAAATTAGGCTGTGTCCACATGGTCCTTTTTCAGCAGCTTAACTAGACCTATTATAAAAGCCAATTAATGCTATACCAGTGCATTTTTATATGCTCAAACCTTCACAATCAGCTGTGAACTGAAGTTAGTAGTGATCAGGCACAGCCACATTAAACCCTGTATATGTTTCCACTGTTCAAGCCAATAATCTAGATTAGCATTTATGATCTTCATTACAATGGAGTGGTTCCTCTCCTCTTAGTCTGAAGCAATGGCAGTGACACTGAGCACCAGTGCTCACCAGCTGCAGTACTGTAGGCACACAGAAGAACATCACATGTACCACTTTGCCTTTTGACAGGTTTATCTGTGGACAGACAGTGCCAGACAAAGTACATTTACCTCCTGGCATGTCATTATCAGGCCTCTGACCAAGGGAAATGATGCAACATCTAAGTGAAATGGCTTCTACCACACTCATTTATCATAGAATCATAGAATCATAGAAAGGTTTGGGTTGGAAGGGACCTTAAAGATCATCGAGTTCCAACCCCCTGCCATGGGCAGGGACACCTCCCACTGGAGCAGGTTGCTCAAAGCCCCATCCAGCCTGGCCTTGAACCCCTCCAGGGATGGGGCAGCCACAGCTTCCCTGGGCAACCTGTTCCAGTGTCTCACCACCCTCACTGTAAAGAATTTCTTCCTAGTATCTAATCTAAATCTCCCCTCTTCCAGTTTAAAACCGTTCCCCCTTGTCCTATCACTACACTTCCTGACAAAGAGTCCCTCTCTGGCTCTCCTATAGGCTCCCTTCAGATATTGAAAGGCCGCTATAAGGTCTCCCCGGAGCCTTCTCTTCTCCAGGCTGAACAACCCCAGCTCTCTCAGCCTGTCCTCACAGGGGAGGTGCTCCATCCCTCTGATTATCTTTGTGGCCCTCTGCTGGACCCGTTCCAACAGATCCACGTCCTTCCTGTGTTGAGGACTCCAAAGCTGGACACAGCACTCCAGGTGGGGTCTCATGAGTGCAGAGTAGAGGGGCAGAATCACCTCCCATGACCTGCTGGCCACATTTCTCTGGATGCAGCCCAGGATGTGGTTGGCTTTCTGGGCTGCCAGTGCACATTGCCGGCTCATGTTAAGCTTCTCATCCACCAACACCCCCAAGTCCTTCTCCTCAGGGTTGCTTTCTAGTCGTTCCCTGCCCAATCTGTATTTGTGCCTGGGGTTGCCACGTCCCAGGTGCAGGACCCTGCACTTGGCTTGGTTAAACTTCATGCGATTTGCACAAGCCCACCTCTCCAGCCTGTCCAGGTCCCTCTGGATGGCATCTCTTCCCTCCAGCATGTTGACCGCACTGAGTTTGGTGTCATCAGCAAACTTGCTGAGGGTGCACTCTATCCCACTGTCTGTGTCTCCAACAAAGATGTTGAACAGCACTGGTCCCAGTACAGACCCCTGAGGAACACCACTCATCACTGGCCACCAATTGAACATTGAGCCATTGACCACAACCCTTTGAGTGCGGCCATCCAGCCAGTTCCTTATCCACCATCCATCGAATCCATTAGTTTCTAATTTTGAGACCAGGATGTCATGAGGGACAGTGTCAAATGCTTTGCATAAGTCCAGGTAGACAACAACTGTTGCTCTGCTCTTGTCCATTTCTTGCTGAGCACAGAGAGATTCAGCCTTGCACACCTCTTTGAAGCCATTTTCCTTATTTCTGAGCATGTGGGTGGTCATGCTGCGCTGTGAGACACCCGGTTTGTTTGGTAGCCATTTGTGTGTCAGTGTTTATGCCACAGGCAGTGCCTGTGTGTATATGTCATAGCCTGAGAAGGATGTCTGTCCCAATAAGCTAGTAAAAGAGGGCAAACTTACTTACAGAACAAAATCTTCCTCCTTAATCTGTGTTTGCACAGGGGGCTTGGCATGGAGGGTTCTCCGTATCATCTTTCATTGAACACAGTCTTTCTTTCAAATAAGTTTACAAAGCAGAGCCAAAACCCTGACATCCTGCCCCACGATGCTGCCTTGGTACAACAGTCCATGTACGTGTCAGGATGTACCAGTGAGTCCACAGACCTAAGGCCTTTCCTGCATGGAAACTGGAAAAGCTGGCTCAGGACCCAAGCCCCCAGCTTCCCCATGCCAGAGATCAGGAAGGTGAACAGCTCCAAATACTTAACAAACAGGAGCAAACAGGCCCCACAGGGGAAATGCAAAGAAGCAGTTTTTAAGAGCAGGTTGCAAAGCCTCTCCTGATTTATTTATATCTGGAATGGCAGAGGCCAAAGACTGAAAAAGGAAAGTGTCATCAGGGAGCAACTGGAGACCAATAAATATTCTGCAATAGAAAGCAAACAAACCAAAACAAGGTGCTTTTTGCTCTGCAAATAATCCCTATAGGTCTCATTAACTGTCAGAAATTAAGCAAAGATATAAATATTTTCCACAGTGCCACTTGCTTCTGGGAGCATTCGCATTGATGCCACCGTTTCTGAAGTGATTCAGAGCAACTTGCAGGCAGCAGTCGAATGAACCTTCCACTCACAATAACACCGTCTGCTGTCATTTTACATTTTAATTATGTTCCCTGTGCTGAAGCGGTGCTCAGCCTGTGTGACCTTCCTGGTACAAAGTGTCAGATAGAAAAGCCCAAGCATGGCTTTTATGTTTGTTTTTGATGAGTTCTCACAGTGACCTTGCTCACCCTGGGGAGAAATGGGCTAAAAGTTGCTCTTTGTTGTTACTGCTCTTCATCTCTGCTAGCAGCTTTGGGAACCCCCAGGTAGACAGTTACTGTTTTTAGGACTGTGCCGTGTTCTTTTTCAGCTCAGTTCTTCTGGCACTTGGGTAAGAGGGGAGTTCTGCTGGCCCACCTCTTTTATTTCATATTCCATGCCTCTCAGGCACAGATAGGCAAAAGCACATCAGTGGCTAATACAGCCCAAATAGACACTCTGCCAATCCCAAGAGGTGCCCAAACATTTTTAAAAATCCAGATGAACTATGGCGGGTGAACACATACGGGTTGAATTAAATGCAGCTACGAGTACAGGATTCTATCCTCTGATAAATTCACCCCCTGCACTTTCAAAAGCAAAACCTTTAATAAAATTAAGGGGCTACCAGCCCAGCTAAGAAACAGCTCAAGAACTATGTTCTTTATGGCATTCAGCTGCTCTGCTTCTCACTGTACCTGGCATTACTGCTCCGTAGGGAAGCTGATCATGAATAGTTTTCATCAGTGAAAAGAGAACAGCAGGATGAGGAACAAGAATCTAGGACACAGAGTCACTGTGGATAAGATGAAACCAAACAAGTTAGTTTCTGATCTGCTGTTTCGCAACTTGTTTCAAAAAGCATCAGTATTAATGATCTACATATTTTTAAATATAAAAAAAAAATATATATATACAGTGAATTATATGTGTAGCAGTAGCCCAAATAATATGTCATCTCTGCTATATCGATCCACCTATTATAAGCAATAGAAAAATTTTATCTCTGAAAAATATAGTTAAGCCTATCAGAATGAATTTTCATCATAGTGCTCAAAGAACCTATTAAACAGGACAAAAGCTGAATCTAGGAATGTCTGATCTTCTCTTATGTGGGCACCATGCACTCACCAATTCTAGGGAGAACTGTGCCCCACTGATAGCTTGGCTTCACTTTGGATTTACTACTACAAGCCATATAGTCAAGAACAGTAATTCTTCTGTGAAAGAACAGGTTAACAAACTTTGTGTAATTTGACTTTTAACTTGAAGGAGAGTAGCTGAGCATAGCTGCAATCAGGAGTCTAGAGCAAATATCAAAGGAAACCTACAACCTTTGCCTACAATCTCTGTTAGCTGCCAAGGGATTGGTCTTGGTTTTATCTGTTTGCAGCAATGAAGTGAGCAGCAAGAGGTTTTTTAACACTTTAAAACCTAAAAGGAGTTTGCAGTCCAATTTTGTTTTCAGAATCCAAACCAGAGCTTTATAAAGCCCTATGCTAGTACGGTTTTACAAATAATAGAGATTTAAAAGTCCTATAAGCTCCATTCTAAAGTAGCTTGGAGTGATTTCTTTCAGAATGGGACCACATTGGGTATGCCAGATGTTCTCTCAGCATTTTCTCCAGCACAATTTAAACAGGTAAGAAAAAAACCCGTGGACAGCAACTCAGAACAAAGTTAATAAGATTACTGCAAATGAAAATACAAAGTTTAACCTGGTGACTCTTTTTGTTGCACCAGCTATTAAATAGAAAAAGATTTTAGAGTCAAGCAGGAAATCCCATGTTGTGGTTGGAAAAAATCCAGGCATGTAGAGTTTACCAACATACCATTTGTGTAATTATATGTAGCTTTGTATACACCAAACAGATGAATTTTAAGATGAGCTTTAAGAAATCACTACCTCTGTGGAAGGCACCCATCGGTCACCTCATCCCACAGGCTATGTACTGCTCCTCCATTCTCACCACGTGTAGTTTCATGACAAAGATTGCTCATGTATTTTTCCTAATCCATTAAGTAATCATAGGGTGTTGGTAGGAAAAGCCAAGCCTCCGTCATATGCAATTTATTATGCATGTAGTTTTAGCAGTGAAAAAGCAATCTGGGTAGAAATAGAAAGCAGTAGTACACAAGCACGAGTTTATGAAGATACTGGCCAGAGGCAACTCTAATTTAGATGCATTAAAGCAAAACTGCAATATTTTTTTTATGTACCCGCAGGGCTACAACCTACACGACCAAGTAACGCAGCACAGGAGGCACCCATGAGTATGTGACAGCAGTTGTGCCTGGCTCCTGGTTACAGGGTGTAATCAGGGGGGTGGTGGCATGCTTGAGGGGGGGTACGGGAGAGGCCTGGGAGGGCTCTGCAGTTGTCTGCTGGATAAATTTTTAAACTGGTAAGAGTTTGTATCTTTCTTGCATGAATAGGAGGAAGTTACAAAAAAACCTGCACTGCAACCGCTGCTACCCAGAGCATGATGACTGCGGTGCCTCCTGGCTTGAATCCTTAGGTAAATACTTTGTGCTCTCAGGGCAAACTTGACTGGCAAATTGTCACGCACCTCTGAAGGGTTTTTTTCAAGCAAAATGTCCTCTGTGCCACATCAAACCACAGTATAGCAAAATGTGTTACCATAAGGGACCTGCTCTCTTCTCCACCAGAAATGTCCAGCTCAGTACATTGGGCTGGAATGGTCCTGTAATATTTCCTACCCCTTTGTCTTGTTTCTTCAGGATTTACTTATCACACACCAATATGTGTCATGTAGTCTTCTGTTGTACAGACCAGTCAGCTGTCAGGACAGTGTAACACTGGATATGGTGCCTCTGGAGAAAGAAAGCAGAGAAAGAAACATCTGAGCAGGATCAAATTCTCATTATTTCAAAAATTTAAATCAAAGCAAGCCGGCAGAAGTAAAAGCAGACATAGCAGATGGAATGCCCCACTGTATTAGACTTGCCTCTCCCCCAACAGCTAGCCACAGAGCCCTTTCTTCTTAATCCATTCATCCCCATCTTTCTTTCCAAGAACCCTTTCTTCTTTTTTGAGGGGGAAAAAAGGAAGGAAGCTACTATTTAACTCTTGTGCAGGTAGAGATAGGATCAATGGCAGAGTCTAGTACCAGACACACAATATTTGCCAAGAATTTATCCAGCTTCTGTCCCAGTACTAGACATAACAACTTTTCACGTTTTTAAAATGAAATAAAATAAAATAAAAATAAAATACTATAATAGAAAACTAGGAATAGGGATACTTCAAATGCTAATGCATAAGATGGAAACAAAACAAATTTTTTAGTGATTGAAAATGGAAATAGAAACCTACTACATGAGAAATATAATAAATAAGGTTTCTAGTCATAACTAAAATTAGTTCTCATCAAAAATTGGTCGAAGATGTGCTCCTTTTGAGATACATGTATTTTTTTAAAGAAAACTTATTTACAAATGACCTCACATTGTTTTGTAGCATAGCACAACTGAGTTCTGCAACTTTCAGCTAGCAGCATATTTTTTGCAAAGCATAACCAGTAAAAATTAGTTTAATATCACATACCTGTCACTTCTCTAAAAGATCACTTTTCAGTAAATAAAAAGGTAGACATACTAATATTTATGAAGTGGCAGCAGCACAAATTTGACAGCCTTTTATTACACTGTTGCTGACAAAATCAATTCAGTCATCCTGTTTTAAAAACATTATATTGAAATACAACATTCCATTTCCTTTCAGATGAATGATGAAATTATTTTGCTTATCATCTTTTAGTACTCTATCATGAAGTAGGTCATAACTCTCCTGTACACCTCTGAACAAAGATAAATGCATAATTATATGTAGGCAAATTTAAAAGAATGTTACCTAATAGAGCAGAATGGATGTTCTTCCTGCAGTACCTGCTCTTTACCACTTCCCAAGTGATAGGACAGTGACCTGCAATTGTTACAGAAGCTAGATGTCCAGCTTCCACCACATTTTAGATTATTCAGCATGCAAATCCCATAGGAACTCCTGAAAATCCCAGCCTGATATTTTAGAAGTTGTATATCTTTTGTGGAAAACTGAATTAGAGGCAAGGTTTAGGATAACTACCATAAAAGTGGCCCAGGTCTCAGTGATGCTTCAATAAATGCCCATTGGCCAGAGATGCTAGAAACAGAGAAGAAATAATCAAAGTAATTTCAAATGAAAATTATTCATAGGAAATTAATAGCTGAAGCACTGAAAGACAATAGCAAAAAAGCCAAACCAACCCAACCAACCAAACAAAAAAAACCCTGTGGTTTTTTTTGCTTAATCTATAGTTAATATTCCACATATTCATTTCCAGCCATCATGGAGATTAGTCCACTCTGGCTTATGCAATCTTTGTATATTTTTCAGTCACAGCAGAGTTGTGTGGTGCAGGAAAAAGAAAGCTTGGGAAAAAATAATGTTTACAGAGGCAATTTGTTTATAGGTTGGCAGAACCTTCTTGTGCTAAGCCTTGTATGTGACAACAATTGTGCACAACAGTGCCAGCAGTCTGCCTTGGTAGATACTGTTCTCATAACTAAAGCCAGTTTAGAAGTATAGGTACTCCCAGAATCTTCCTGTCACCAGACTATGAATTACCTTTCATCATGCCTAACGGTACCTGGGATGTCATGTTTTCTGTTATACATGAGAAGCTTCTTCTTTTTGAGCAGTAGCATGAAACATTTTAATATTTGTTCCTCTCTGAAATGTCTAGGTACAGCCTGAAGATTGTGGTGCAGCTAGCAAAATGGTTTAACTGAAAATATCCAATGCTTTAGCCATTCTGAAGAACACAACTTGCAACAGGCAAAACTGCCTGAAACAGCAAGAAAACCACAATCTGATTCAGAGACCATCCACTTCTTCAGGCCCACAGTACTGTGATGTTTTTGACTGCAATGTTGGGACTTTCTCCCAGGTGAATACCGTTGTTTTTAAAATACCCTTTTGGCTGCACTTTATAGAACATTGTTAGTGTTACTGACATTTTGCTATTGAAATGCCTCATCATGAAAAGCAAGGGGAACAAAAGTGGAATTAATCTGATATAGAATAGGTGCTTTTGTATTTCCAGATTTAATCTGGAAATTTGGGGAACTATAAATGAACAGGCACAACCATTATAAAAGCTAGGAGTTATTTTCCCTAACTATAAGATAGAGACTTACGAAACCAGAAAGAAATACATCCAGTTTCTAAGTAAGCCAAGAAAAATAAAAACAACTCTGAAATTGCTCAATTCACTTGCCAAAAAGACTGACGTACTTGTCAGAAAAACTTCATTGTTATTTTATTCAGTAGTATTTATCAGGAGTACTAAAGTGATGGGCTAAATGCTGAGCTGATACAGCTCCACTGACTTGACCACAACTATTTATGCTCAAAGATTTGGACTATTTACTTCTTGTTATTTTCAAAAAATATCAAGCATTGGAACCCTTACTATAGCAAGCCTTTCTGTAACTACTACATATGCCAGCTGAGCAACATTAAATACCAGCCTATGCTACCTTAATTATGCAAAATACAGTACTGGGTATTGTGAGCTGAAACTGAAAATCATGATTACGTAGGTCTTTATATGGGATGATGATGCTATGCATTGTGAGACAAGCTTTTTATAAATCTTGCTCCTCACAAAGCATTGTTTTGACTGTGAAAGCTTAACTGCTCTCATTAACCATTTGTGCTAGACAGATCATTGCTTTATGTTATTACCTTAACAGCTATTCAAGGCAGAAATGGCACAGGTGCTTATTCTGTATTATAATAATCTTACCATTCCAGATGTCAAAATCAATCATTCATGTGTGCTCTAGTTGATTGCAACTGATTGACTCAGGTAGGGATTTCGAAAATGCTCTCAAGAGCTCAGTCGAAAATAGATCGATAATATGTTGCTGAGTTATAAAGTACTTTTCACAGATTTCAGGATGCTGTGCAAATACCTTAGAATAATATACAGCCAAATCAACCATAAATTCTCAAGCAATTTTTAAGTTTCACCCTACAGATAATTAAGCTGATTCATTGGGAAAAAAAATAAATTGTCATTAGGAGAAAACCAAAATCTTTAGACAGAATTCACTCTGGCACTTCTGATGCAACAGAATTTCGTAAGACTGATTTAAATAACTTTAGTGCAGTGTGAAGTACTATATGTATCAGGCAAATTTTGGTGGCTGATGCTCAAGGCTGAACAGTATCTTGGGAATAGCTGGTACAGGGCTTTTATTCCCCATCCTCATTGGCACATTCTGGCTTAAGAGCACGTGCTACTTTTCATTCACTCTGCACTTCCATACACATAATGCAAATTCTAGCCCAAGTCTGGCACAAAATTTCTGCCACCTCCCTAGCCACTCTGATCTGCATTCTCTCCATTGGCAATAGGGACTGGATAGGAAATGGATGCTGAACCTTAGGCTTCCCTGAAAGGTGTTTTTTGGACTTATGCTTTTGAATGAAATAATACAGCTTTCCCCTCGTCAGGATTTAGTCAGGATAACAGCATGAGCAGTGAATTTACAAGACGCAATGTCTGCAAAAGTCTCATGTTAAGAAATACAGTAATGCACAGCAAAATACCAGAGCACTAACACTGGAAATGTTAAGTGAGGTGAAAGAATAAATCTCGTAAGGCATAACCACAAACATCCTGTCTCTGGTCTTGTAGAAAATGATCTCTTTTCCCTTTGGACCCTTGTTTAGCAGTAGACACTAAGCAAAGCTTCCAATACAAGATGCTGTACAAAGATCATGCTAAAACTACAACTGCAGTGAAGCAACAGAATTTTGACATTACCAAACTATGTGAAGTGGATCAAATGGAAAACAAATTAAAATAAATTCTTTCAGCACACTGATGGGTTCATACATTTCCTTCCTGACTGATGCTAAGAAACATTGAATTGCAAATAATATTTGTCTTCACATTTAGATCTGTTTACGGTTCCCCACCGTACATAAAGTTTTTCACAGAGGGAAAGAAATACTGAAACTGCATATTTTAAGAGTTTAAATTTTGTATTGTAAGCGTACATAAAGCCAGGACAGATTGCTGTGACATGGCTCTGAGATGCCTTATTGCATTAGAGGGTTTGAATTTTGTAACTAAGGCCATGTGGGAGAGCTCTGTTGATTTTAGGCTCCCTGTGGGCACTGGGTTTGGTACCTAATTATCCAGTCTCAGCAAGATCAGGAATAAAAACAAAATTAAATGTACAATGAGATGAACTGTAAGGTCTTTAGGCAGGTAAACTCCCATCTGAAGGTCCCTTCAGATACAAGCGCAATGCTAGTCTTCCACTGACGTATATACACAAAGATTAATGTTTCTGCAGTATTTCTTCCTCCCCCACTGCTCCCCTTGGTAATAGCATGTAATCAACTGTTTAAACTAGGAAGGGGCTGATTTTTAGTGTGCTTGTCTAAGGAAATAAAGCTTGTGGACTCATGTGTTTGGTGCTCCCACTAAAAGGCAGTTTTGCTCTCCTTTAGAAACCAAAATTTCCCCTAGTAAGGGTGAGGAAACAAGAAAGAGACGAGGAGAAACAGACACTAGAAACTGGGACACTTCAGTTCTGTGCACAAAATTACTTGCTTCTGATGTTTTCATTAACAGATGATCTCACTACACACAGTTTTCATCTTGAATGACATGACTGTAAGACTTGTGCATTTGAAGAGTTAATTAGAACTACACCACTGAAAACCACATTTTCCTGTACCCCTTCAGAAACTTAGCGACTAAGGCTGCCTTTGGACCATGTCCCTGGGCTTCTCTCCCTGAGGTTTTCTACATCTCCAAATCATCCTGAAGCTGCTATGTTCTCCAGAAATTACAAGCTGAGGAGAAGCAAGAGTCACCACAGCCCAAGCCAAAGAATGACTGTCTAGTCCCCTAAGTTGATTTCTGGCACCTCAAGGAAACAAACTGTTATGTGCAATCTGGGGGACAAGTGGCTACCTTTCTATCAGGCCATGTCCCCAGAATTTGCCTGGAATGGTTGATATCCTATGAAACCTTGAACCTCCCATAAGAGAGTTATTCAACCTTCATGTTGCATTTGCGTACTCATCTTTTTACACAGCTTGTTTATTCAAGCAGTCACTAGTTTTATGCAAAGTATAGTTCACTGAAGAAAGACACACTCTTTAATCCTCTCTTATCATCTTTCATGGTCCAAGCCCTCTGGGGTTTCCTTAAAATACTATGTGACAACTGTGCTATGTGCCGCCTCACAACCTATGCTTATCTGTCCTTGTGTCGTAAAAGTGTACTTAGCACAGTCCCTAGCAGTAACACCTTTTTATAATGTTTATCACTGATATGCCAGGGCTCTCTGTTCACAGCGGTGCTTTATTCACAGCAGCTTTGCTGCTGCCAGTCACTGGCAGAAAGACCACACTCCAGGAGCAAATACTTATTTCACCGTGAAGCAGTGTAGAGAGGTTTATTCCTTGCTGGCTTGCATGACAGTTCTCACTGCCTAAACCACCGTTACAACAGCATTGTCATCTGAGAGCAGCCTGTATTTCTCACTTTTGCAACTGCTCCTCTGAGTGAGACACAAAGGTACTTAATTTAAAAGCACCAGCTGCTTGCATGACTGCACCCCATTCATTCCCAGCAAGGGGACCCCTGAGCTGTTGGGCACCGAGCAGGACATCCATCACACCACAAATACCCTCATGGCACGCTCCAAACAGTTTGAAGAGGGGCTCCCAGGCACATCATTCCTGTCAAATCTCCTGCTGAGCAGGGGCCAGTGAGGCTTTTCCCTCCTCTGCCCCACAGAGAGACAGGCCTGCTATGGTGGGCAATGCAGTGCTGCAGGCTCTCCTGCTGTCACCTGGCATGCCACACACAGCTGGTCAGTGGGTACTTAGATCTGTCCCCTCACATGGCACCATCCACCAGGGGTGCTCCCCGTCTCCTGAGCAGACACAGCAGTGTCTTGTTAGAGAAAAAATCCGGGAGGCCTGCAAAAGGATGTTTTTAGTCCACAAGGGACCAACAAAATTAGTGTCTTCGAGTGAAGGAGAAAGCTGGTTTCTTAAGATCGTGACTCAAAAGTAGCTCTCCTCATTCCTCCTGCTCTACGAGCACTCTGCTTCCCTCAGAAAAACAGCTACCAATGAAACAAACTCATTGTAGTCCACTTAGAAACACAGCTGGGCAGCCTTCCTGACAGTGCCAGGAACACTTGCCAGCTTCCTGTTGCATAGCAGCTCTTGCAAACCCCAACCCCACTCAAACCCATGGGAATTACTCCATCCATCTTCGGGGTACCGTTCCCAGGCAGTAATTCCCTGCCTGCAAAATACCAAATCTGTACAGAAGACACAGAAAGGCAAATGGGACAGCATCAGTATGAGAAAAGTCAGATACTACCTACAAAGAAGCGATAAATGGTGCTCTCATCTTTATGGTGCTCTCATCTTTGACTCAGTCCCTTGCCCTTTGCAATGGAACATCCTTTCAGCACATCACCACTCGGCCCCATTTTCTCCCTCTCTTGTCTGCCCTTTTGACGAGGGTGCCATTAGTTTTGGTAGAGGAAGGCACACAAATCACGCCACCAGCCCTGCCCAGCCCCATTGCAGCAGCCCCACCGGCGGGGGCAGCTGGCAGAGGGAATGACACATCTAGTGACATATATTGCATTATAAGGAACACATGGCTTGTTTGCCATCACCAAAAGGGTAATCAAACATTGGAACAGGCTGCCCAGGGAAGTGTTGCAATCACCATCCCTGGAGATATTTAAAAGACGGGTAGGTGTGGAGCTTAGGGACATGGGTTAGTGGTGGTTTTAGCACTGTTAGGTTGATGGTTGGACTCTTAGAGGTCCCTTCCAACCTAGACTCCAACCTTCTATGATCTCTCTGGTCAGACCAGAGCGTGAGAGAGGGAAGCAGTTAACTTGAAGTGACTGATCCAGTAATTTCTTGTTGACCCAGCTCCATTAAATGAAATATGGGTGCTGATACTTGCTAACAAATGTACTTTCAAAAAATATCCTACAGCCAGTATCAATTTGTGGCTACCAGATAAAGCATTCATTTGTTCATGATGTAGATTACATGGGGAAGGTGTATATATTGGTATGCTTGTGGTTTTTACATGCATGTAAGTAAATATAATATCTAAATTAACCACATTGTCCAATTTAATCATTGAATTGAATTGGGCTCATTAAAAAAAAAAGAAGGGGTTGATAAGATTATAACACAGGGAACAATTAACAATGGTGACTATTCAGAATAATAGCTAAGCCTTCTGCATATCTTGAAAACACTGATGCCAGAGTGAGCATTTGATTGCTTTCAATTAGAACTGGCTCCAACCCACCAGTCACTTGCACTCCAAGGAGATTAGTAGACATACACATAAAAAAAACTTATTTAAAAACAAAAAAACCCAACCAAACAACAACAAAAAACCCAAACCCAAAAAACCTTAGATCTAGATTACTCCATAAAGAAAAGGTGTATAAATAGGAAATGCCACGGGTGACATCACGATAATAAAATACAAAAAGTGGCAACATTCTACTTTTTATAAAATAATAAAAAAAATGCTGTGCTAGCCAGCTAATTACCATTTCATTTTTTGCTGAAGTGTTTCCCCACTCAGATTGTCCATTTGTTCTTTTTAAGCTACTACTTCAAATCCATTCAATTATATGATTGCATTTGTAACACATATAGTAATGCAGTTGGCATTAAAGGGAAAATCATGTTCAGAACAAAAGTTTTAATTAGATCTAAATATAGCATTATAGTGCCACTAGTTATTTCAAAAAGCTTTTGAATCGTCAAAGGTTAATTGTCAACATAACACAGATGTGATTAAAGGGAACAAATATGTCACATTCACTTGGCTCAGCATTAGCCCACTAAGTAAATTCTAAATTATTGCGCTCACTCTAAATCAGCCTGGTTATTGAAGGTAGGTTTTTAAAACACTATGATGAAATTATCTGTTTCTGTCCCAAAGATTGTGGTAATGCTAGATAATTGGAATACTAAACATCTGAAAACACTGTCAATATATTAAAGTATTGCACTGATTTAGCAAAGCGCTTGCTAGGTTGGGAAATCCCATGGATTTCCAGTTCTTTCTGAGGTGTTTTTCTTCCATGAGGACAAGTTACTCAATCTGGTGCCAGAGCTGAACCCCAAAACTCTTGAACAGTATTTAATTTGGGTGTGGATGTTGTATCATTGAACTCAACAATATTTGTTCAAAGAAATC
Source organism: Calidris pugnax (assembly GCF_001431845.1). Classification (NCBI taxonomy): domain Eukaryota; kingdom Metazoa; phylum Chordata; class Aves; order Charadriiformes; family Scolopacidae; genus Calidris; species Calidris pugnax. The sequence continues at coordinate 1,037,865 of NW_015091062.1, forward strand.
CTGAAATTATGCCTGGTGCTGCTGCGCTGACAGAAATTGTTGTTTCCAAATATTCACATTAGCAGCTGATTCTCTTCACAGGGAGGCAGGGCCTGGCAGTGCCAGGCAGCTGGGATTTAACGGGTCTCAGGCTCTTGAACTGGCACCGTAGTAGCTGCTGTGTCTAAACTGAGCACCCAGAATGAGGGGATCCGACTGTGGCTACACAGCTGCCACCCCAATAAGATCATGATTGTCCTAGACGCCTCTATAATAAGGTTGATTTAAAGTATTGTGCCCCTCTCCCCACCTTAATGATGGTGAGCATTTCTCCCATCGCTGGGGTTGGTGGGTTTTTCTTAAGCATGGAAGGTAGTCCTTCAGGTTCCCTCTGTGCAAGGAGAGGAAAAGAGACCCTTGCAGCCGGAAGGCATCTCCAGATGGAGGTGATGATCTCATCCCCTCGATTACCAGGGGAACCTGAAAAAAAAATACTAGACATTTCACCTGTGGATTGCTAAAGTTAACTGAGAAGATTATCGCCCTGTGCGTCTAACTGGGCCTAATGCAATTCCTCTAATTCATATTATGAGCAGAGTGGTGTCAGATCAGCATACTTGGTGAAGCCATGCAATGTTCTCTGGAGTTCCTATTGCTCCTTGCTGGTGCTCAGGAGGACAGCAGCCACTTAGTAAAGCAAATGACTGGCTGCCACTGCCATCCCAACATCTGCATTTAGGGCTGCGCGTTCTCATTTTCCCCACAAGAAAAGCCTCAAGGAGCAAACAGTGGGAAGGACACAAGCTCTCCTTCAAAAACCCCTGCACGTACTCTCCATGTATTTGTAGCCAGCATTATTAGCTTGCTCCTGCGCTAAAAATAGTGAGGGCTTCAGTTTTCTTAGGTTTGTTTGTTGTTTGGTTGGTTTTTTTCTGCATTCCAACACAGCAGGAGGGAAGAGTTTTCTTGTAACTTCAGCACATTTCTAAATTCCTAGAGCAAGAAAGCCCCAGCGTCTCTGAAAATACACTCCTCTCTTTACAGCTATTGCTACAAGAGCAATCTAAAACTTGCAACTTCAACAATATTAGGTGCCACCTGTCTGTCATTGGGCTGTACCTGAATGTACTGCAGATGGTAGCACTATATACAAAACCACAACTTCTACCTATTTACAAAATACAAAAGCTCCAGAGCACCAGAGGGAAAAATAGTGATGAGAAATCAAAAAGTAGCGGCACAGCACAAAACTAAAGAATCTGGCATCCACTGCCAAACGTAGGCCACCTCCTCCTGCCCAAGGAACATCTCTTCCCTAAAGGGATTTTGTTTATCTGCTTCTAAAGATGTGGGGGAAAGGGTAGAAGATACTAGAGGTACTCTGAAGGATGGAAAGGGAGTAAAAAAGTCACTGGCTCACTCCAAGGAAGCATAAGCTTAGAGACCTGGAGCTGCAGCTGGTAACCACTGGCAGAGCCTACTGCTGTCAAGGAAACCAGGCTATCCACAGGATGGCAAAGATGCCTGAAGTGGTCCTAGGTGAGGAGAAGCAGATTCCTGAGGGTGGGTAAGAGCAAGCTGAGGAGGTACAATACCTCTCCCAACTTTCACTCCACATCCTGCATTTTGGATTTGTCTTCTGGCAATTTTTCCTGCCCTCTCATGAACCCATGTGAAGTTTTAACACCTAATTACGCTTCCCGATAATCTAAAAAGGTAGCGTAGGAAGGTGATTGAAGAAATCCAGTACAAATGGTCTAAGAACAAACTTATTACACAAACTATAGCCATGTATGAGTGACATATCAACAAAATACAGTCAGGAGTAGAGATGAAGGCTTGCTGCTGTTTTACTTCAAGCATATTAACATTTAATAACATTTTCTGAATGATGCCTTTGTTATGCTTTTGCTATACTGTAATATGTAATGTGTTAAGCTCTGTGAGTAAATCACTGAGAATCCCTTGTAATAATGTTCCCAAAGAATTTTTGAACATCAGCCATTGCAAAATGTGTTAGAAAGGTAGAAGGTAATTTATAAGCAAGCGGCTTCATCATTTTGTGCCACTCTGCTTAACAAGGAAATGGGTATTTCAAAGACACAAAAGTAATAAGCAAAACCTTTCAGGAAGGAATAAAATTAAAAATGGAAAATGATAAATTATGTTTAGACAGTATATGTAAACTGGAAACTGGAGAATTTGTTCAGGCAAGAACAAACCAGAAAAAATAAATGCTATTATGGCAGAGAGTGAGTGTATGTATTAAAAAAAAAAAAAGGGAAACAAAGAGGCATGTAAGAAATGAAAATAAAGAGATTCGATCACTTCATAGAAAGTGAAGAATCAGAGATGATGTCTACTTTAGCAAGTACTTGTATGTAAGAGAAGTGGCTCAGCATGGAAGCAATCAATGTTTGTCTCATCTAGCTATACAAGATGGTACAGTGGTTTTACTTCAGATCAGATTTTATCTGCCCCCCTGGCTGTGGACTGAAGTTGTCCAAAGGGCTGTCATCAATTCAGACCCTTAGGTCTGTTAGGGCTTGGGGCGCACTTGATGCACAGCAGGAGCACAGCTTCTGGTTTAATAGTCATCAAAAGAGTATTGGGTTTGCATACATCCAACTGTTCTACAAGCCAAATCAATCAACACACAGCTAGGGACAGTTGGAGGAATTCACCACAAAGCTTCAATACTGTATCAAAGCAAAGCATAATGTAGATGCAGCTACAGATTCCCATAACATGCTCCAGCAAATATCAGTAAGATCTTGTATGACCTGCTTGTCTTTAAATCAGGAGTATTAGTATGGAACCGTTGAAAAATTTGAGATTGAAACATAACTTTTTGATGTAAACATTAGTCTTTTCATATTTGGTAGGAATGTAAAATATTCATGAAGATGAGGAGCTTTGTGGGGAGGAGAGGATCACAGAGATTAATTCCTTTTCAATTAAAAATCACCAAAAAAACCCATACAACTTTGTGATTTCATACTGATATTTGGACAGACATCAAATCATATGTAAGTCATGTTAGACAAAAACTCAACTTGCCTGAAAATTGCAGAATAAACAGAATCTGTGAGGAACTGAATAATTCTTCAGTCATTGCTCTCCTTGGCTGAAAAGATTTAGAGGTTATTCACTGTGCGTGTCATCAATTTTGTCTGTCACATTAAAAAACAAATAAACCACTTTTCAGCCACAAGAGAACTTTTTCTAGGCTCAACTTTCTGTCTGCACAACATGTTCTCAGCTTGGAAAGAAAACCCAAAATGTGATCCACTCCTTCTGCTACTGATTCCACAAAGCAGGTTCTTGTTTAACTTGTTTAACCCCTGAAGTGCATTGTTAAGACAACAAATGAATAAAAATACAAAAAACTCAAATTCTAAGTAGAACTTGCAGAATTTCAGTTTCCTTGTTGGAGACAGCATTTCAAGGTCTAAATTTGAGGTGCTTGTTCTTTTTGTATGAGTTTGGGATGAGAGTGTATTATTAGACTTCTGGACTCACACTGTTCTTCATATTCAATATATGGCTTTTGGAGGTTTTTTTGGTTATACTAAGAAATCCATTAATTTTGGTTTTAACCAGACTACAGTACTGGATTTAAACACATACATACCTGGCTTCATAACTTCTGTTTCAATTTGAATAGTCAGTCCCACATAACTACTGTTTAAAATATGTATTCAAACTTTCTTCATCATTATCTGCAAAGATCGAGAATAAAAATGCTTTGTAAGCAGCAGATTGAGCACTGCCTGGAAAACTGGGCAGAATAAGAAGGATGCATCAGCAAGTGGAATTCATTGCTTGCTGTTTCCTCTCTGATTCAGCATGGCCAAATGCGCTGAGCAACTGATGCCAAATCAAACAAGGCCAAGGTGGAAAGTGGAAAATAATGACTAAGCAGCAAGTCTTTGCTTCAGTATTAATTTTTTCTTATCACTTACCATGTGAAAAATTGGATGTTATTCTTGGTCAACATGTTCTCCAACTATCTGTCTATGAATGCAAGAGAATCTTTCAGTTTAATGAACAGGCTACACAGACTCAGTATCACTTGCTACCGCACTCCTGTATTAAGAGCATAAAAGCTGGGAAGACAATATTCTAGGAAACATTAAGAAGTCAGTGCTCTAATCATAATAGATACTTCCTGCTGGCTAATAAAACTGTGTGAAAATTTTGAATTAAAGCAATTTAGAAAATTTTCAATTCAAACTTTTCAGTCACAGACATGAACAGCAGAATATCTCACATTTGTTTCTGTAAAGAAATTAAATCCTGAAAAGTAAAAAAAAAAAAAAAGAATTTATTTTTGGAGAAATTAAATAATTCAGTAATCAAATGATCTTATTTAAGAAGCCCTAATGTAAAACCTCATGAGAATTCATTGTCTCAAGTGTTCTTGTTTTCCTTGGGTCAGAACCGAAAACATGATTCCATTTCCCAGTATGGATTTCATGTGAGTACTCCCAGTGTAACTTTAAATGATTCATCAGGATGGGAAAGCATAAAACTCAGCTGGGGCTTTATTTGAATCAAGAAGCCTCACTTATACAAGAAAGTATGCCATGAGGAATCCAAACAACAGTTCCTGTGGTACCTCTGAAGTAATCTTAGATATTTTATTTCAGTATTTTTTTAATTTCAGAATTGACTTCTAATTTCTCTATAGGTAAAAAAAAAAAAAAACAAAAAACAAAAAAACAAAAAACATTGACGAGTAATAATAGAAAACAACGTTGAAGGTTCTCAAGAAGTCATTCACTTCACAGTATCAAGTAGACATATACCAATTCCACAGAAATTAATCTAATCTATCATGTTTTTTAGTTTTCAATGGTGTAGTTTCATAATGGAGTTTATTAAAGACACATCAAAACCCAATGTATACAGCAAATGAACAATGTGGATGTTCTGCAGTATGAGAACAATTTTCCTTGACAAATATTCCCTTCCTAGCTGTTTTGAGGGTAGTATCCTAGATTCTGGTAAATACCAGAACCTTGAAATCAAATGCAACAAGACCTGCATATGTTGACACATATACTATATTTCCTGTCAGCTACGGCCAGGAAGGAGAAGATGTCTGCTGTGAGAAGTGTCTTGTGGTGGAAAAGAGGCAGTGGACAATCTGTACAAAGATGTGGCTTTTCAACACTTTAATGTTAATTACTCCATCATTTTTGAATGACCTTGTCCATTCACTCATGATAAAATTTGAGAAGTTCTGAGAAATACAGAGCTGCAAACTGTGAAACAGAGGTATACTTCCCTATGCCAGTAAAATTTATTAAAAAATAACCTTTGTTCACTTTTTAAAGAAGCAGTAAATGCCTCTGGTAGAGAAATTTAAATATCAAACTGATAAAAAAATCTCTGTACATCACCTCATTCTGAAAAAGGCAAGGCTTACTCAGGTACCATCCAGCTGCGAGTCTTTCTCCAGACTGCAATGCCTGGACAAAATCACTGGATAAAAAAAAAGATTGTCAAGCTGCAATTATATGCAACAGCTGCTTATGTTCTGGATGTCTTAGAGAGGGGGCTCAGGTGAGGGCAGAGAGAAGTCATGGTGTGCTGAGTCATTTTTTCCATGGTCCTGTGGATATCTGTGTCCACCTTGCTGGGCATCTCAGCAACTGAGTACTTCTCAGCAATTGGGTATTTCTAACTTGCCCATAAGAGTCTGAAGAGAGAGCCCAGCAACAGCTTTCAGTCCTTTCTCTGCAGCAGAATTCAAATAGGTTTCAAAGAGAACAGTTCCCCCTCTCTGAAATTCTTGCCACTGGAGACTTGTATGGTTTGTTATTTTTGCTTCTTCTTTCCAAAAGCATAAGACCACAAGATGCTGTGAGCTTAGCTATGCTGCTGTAGTGTGGCTCATTCTCTGCTGGTGGAACCTCTGCCATTCCTGAAGCTTCTGAATCAATCCTTCCTCCCCAGAAAGAAATCTTGGACGGAAAGCAGCTGTTTCAAGCAGCTGACACAATATTATTTAGAAATAAAAAGTGTTTTGAAGAACCAAATGTACTGGAGATGTAGTTTTCCCTTTCCATTGGAGGAATGGGCACTTCAGGCAATTGGCTAATAGCTACAAGAGTCCCCATTATTTGCTCAGGAAATAATTCCCAGGAATGCAGGGTAAGGGAAGTGGGTAGGTGAATCCTGAAGGCTCCTTCCAACCCACTTTGCCATGCTACTCTGACAGCAATCCAGCATTCTCTATAGCAGAGAAGACCTGGAGATTTTGGTAGTCTTTAGCTGACTGTTCTTCCCTATTTGATTGTCACCAGAACTGTTGGCGCCGCCATTAACATTACTTCAGAAATTGCTGCTATTCCAAAATTTTCATCTGTTCCTACGCCAGAACTCTGGAATGCTTCAGAAACTCTCAGCAGAGGTGTCATTATCCAACCAGCAACATCACAATCACAACAGGAACCAGCACGCTCAATTAGTCTTAATGTACTGTACTTGCATTCCTAATTTAATAACCTTGCAACCTTTCCTGCAGCAGCTGTTAGCTGCAGCAAGGTCATCAACTCTTTCATTAGTGTTGAATGGCAGAGAGAACTGGCAACATGCAGAGTCTACTCAGAAGACCCAGTTTTCCTGAGTGTCACCAATGCTTATTAGTACAAATAGCACTGCTTTCCTACAGAGTTTGCCCTTTGGTGGGATTGGAACTGGGTTAGTAAATGACAATTCTTTAAACTACATTAATTCCAAAGATGAGAAATTCAGTGAAGGAAGGACTATAGACAAACAAAAAAAATAATAGAGATTTTAATAATACATACCTTACTTTCTCAGCAATAGGCAAAAAAAACTCAGAGAAGATGTGTAAATCTGCAAAGTGTGAAAGCTACCTCAGAGATGTGTAAATCTGCAAAGTGTGAAAGCTACTGGTAGGGATCACTTCCGAAGCTTCTAATTAGCTTTGCTAGAATTCAATTGAGCATAAGGAATCCTTGAAAGAAGTGCAAAATAATCTAGTTAGCTCAATTAAAACATCAAAAGCAGCAGCATAGGCAAAATAATCCAGAAGAAAATATGTCTCTTCTCTGGACCAACTGGACATAGGACATCTAAACTGAGGTTTGCCATGGTCAGCTGGTAATTTATTAATTCTAATTGTTCAATTGTTCACGATTCTGATGCACTCATAGGTTTTAAACAAGGCATTTTTATAAATATAGACTGCTTGCTGAAATGCTGTATAGAAGATTAAGAATAGAAAGCAGATTAATAATTTGTGGCTATCCCTGGAAGATACAACAGTGTCCCGAAACTGAAGCCATAGTTTAACTGGTGAAGCCTGCATAAGGCAGCCCCTCCAGCAAAACCATCACCCCTGCTGCCTGCCAATCCTCAGACTTTTAACCCGCTAAAAGAAAAGTGCACTTTCACCAGATCAGTCCCCAGACTGGCTCAGTGCAGCTGTATGTAAGGCAGGATTGCTTATTTCAGCACAGGTATGGTGTCAGGTCTCCAAAGGTAGACAGGCCACTGACAGCCATGCTCTGCCTCCCTCACTTGAGCTGAGCATCTGGTGAGCAGTCAGGGAGGGCCATTGCTGAAGGAAGTACTCAGTAACCTGCACAGAGAAGTAGGCTACAGCCTTCTTTGTCCTTTATGCTTCAGTCTCCTACTCGTGAAATTGGAATAAGAGCAGTTCCCTATTCTGTGGGGTTTACTGTAGGTTGCCAGTGTCTATGGGGTATTCAGCGTCTGAAGCAGCTTGTAAAATCATTAGCACCAGTGCAAAATGTGTGTAGCCAAGGCTCATGGGTCGATAAAAGGAAGCCTGCAGGACAAACCTGAAGTGACATTTGGATATTGTTGTAAGAGGAACTCTGCTACACCACAATCAGCTCAAAAGAGAGATGGCTACTAATGTTGATTTCTGTGCAATCTTGGTCTAGGTAGGGAACTTTACAGCTAGTGACTGCCTGAAAAAAATGCAGACTTTGTGCTTATTTAAAAACATGTTTAGCCAGGACAGGTCACATTCCAAAACATATATCCTGTGGTATAAGAATGGCAACGAACAGAGTCGAATACTCCATCTAGTAAAATGCAGAATCGTATCCATCACCATCACCAAACACAAAATTCTCTCAGGGTCAAACTATTACCATTTTTTGTTTCTGTAACTATGAAAAAAACCCTCACTCCCAGGAGAATACATAATATAACAGCAGCAATTACCTATTCAGTGTTCAAGAATACTCTCAGAGACACTTGAGCTCTGGAAGCAGTGGCTCCCTAGTTGTTCCGTATGCCACATTTACTCAACCCAACTCTTTTACCTTGATTGCATATGTATTGACCAAACAGGCTGGTTGTGAAAAAAAGCTACCAACTTCTGCTCTTGTGTATTATATTTCTGTACTTCAAATAGAGGTAGTTGCTGATGATCCTATGAACACAAGTTGGCAAAATTTCTGGAGGGGAATTAAATTATAGTGAGGTTGATGGTCTGAAAGTATTTTAGTTTTAAATACTTGGGTTGTTAAAAAAACAAAAACAAACACACTTTCAGGGCTTGTCTTCCCCTAGAATCTCAGTGGAGAGCCAGAGAAATGGCAGTGCTATAATACCACACATACCGAGGAACTCTGACTGATCAGGTAAAGCAAATGAGAACATTATTCAGACTGTTTGAAACATCTCAGTTGTGTAATTTGTTGTTGTTTGATTAGAGTTAGTTTACATTCATTTAATTAAATTATCTGCAAGAAATACTATCTGTGTGAATCACTCGACACTTCTGCTCTTCCAACTGGATATTGAATAAATCTTTCAGCAAAGGTATAACAGACAAGATTTCTGTTCCTGATATTTCTAACATTAGAAAGCAAAGCAGAAGAAAAGTCTTGGAAGTGTTGCTCATTCTCCAAACATGAGGCAGGCCTTTTATGGTTCTGCACTTTGTTCTCTTGTTTCTTTTTTAAAGAGAACTGATAAACATTATTCTCCTTTGCAGATCACCTGTAGTGAAATCATAGGTACATGCTGACTTGCTGACCCAATGCCAGCTGAATCTGGACCAAGACCAGAGCACTACATTATTTTCTCTCTGTACAGCCACACAGGATCATATTTGGCATGCCAAGACCAAGAGCCACATGCCAATTTTGTTGATTAACCTTTCTAAAGCGATTGATGCATCAATTCTTTTCAGCTTTTTCATAGAATCATAGAATGGTTAGAGTTGGAAGGGACCTTAAAGATCATTGAGTTCCAACACCCCTGCAGGGTGGACACCTCCTACTAGACCAGGTTGCTCAAAGTCCCATCCAGCCTGGTCTTGAACACTTAATGACATTTTTATGTTTAGCAGCCAAAAAAAAAGAGACAGAAAGGCAGGCAAATCAGCTCACTGCACTACAAAGCACTTGCTGGTTGGCAAACTGAATTCCTTAATGACATTCTCACTAAGTTCTTGCTGCCAAATGCTGTTTGCTTTTGCTGTCAGCACTATCTACATTAATAATGAGTAACTGCCTGGAAGCTACTTACATAAAGCATTGATTCATGTCACTGCCATAGACAGCACCTCTGGGTAGATGAGAGAGCACCTTGTGAACAAGTTCATCGAACAGTCCTTTTTAAAGCACTTAGGCTGGGACAGAATTTCTGTGAACACAATCTCATTGGTCTGGCCTACAGCACCTCAATGACGAAGACCTCTAGACCTAATGTACTCTTCATCTGAGTGGTCTGGTATCACACTTTCATATGTTCGCAGCTGAGTTAACTCCGCTGTGAAGAGAGGCTATTAGCAGTAGTTACAAGAGCAATGAGCTGAGTTAGTCATGGGAGACCCTTCAGACAAAAATAAACACACTGAGCAAGCCAATGCCCTCGTGTAATATGGTCCCAGAGGTAGAAGCCTCTTGGCAGATGGAGAAGGGTTGCGACACGTAAGTGAGCTTTCTGGGTAGTCTTGTAAAATCCTGCAAAAATTACACTGGTTCTAGAACAAATAAACCAAAGAAACATGTCTCTCTCCTTCCACACACTGCAGTTTCTATCTTTCTGCTTTTGCCTCAAATATACTGATGCTTTCATTTCCCCCTGCTCGAAACTGGCTCTGTATGCAGAACATATAAAGAATATGTAATTTAGAGTGAATATCTGAGAGTGAAATTTCCGCTGTTGAGCTGATTTGCTTGCAGCATTTGTTACTGTGATAGTGTGGTCTGTGTGAGTTCTGGATATTACCAGGAAGTTGCTATCAGTAAAACTCTCTCTTTGTGAAGAATCCTGTGTGTAAGTGTTACCCAGTAACTGTTGATGGATCACTAATATGTCTTTTCCAGATAAGGTCTGACGCAGATATAGCTCTAGGCAGCTAAATTGTTTTTGAAAACTGCAATCTAGACTTTTCAGAGTGAGCAGTACATAGCATGTGTTAGAGTCCTTCTCAGCTTTAACAAGGTACTACCAAGAACAAGTTTTAAAAAGTGGAAAAAAAACATGTAGCGGTAATGAGATTTTAAAGGGGAGAAAAGCTATAGGAGAAGCTTATAAACCTCTACAAGGAGGAAATGTCAATCCCGACATGCAGTTGTCAAGGTCATACGGAATTTGTGCAAAGAGGTAGAAAAGAGGCAGCTGAAGTAAAGGCACAACTATTCGCTTATCCTCAGCTACATAACCCATACTTGGCCCCCTGGTTGGCACATTGGCTCCAGTGTGATTGTATGACCTGAATGTTAGGTAGTTGTGTTCATACAGTTCAAAGACAGGCATGACTGAAAATGGCTTAAAGAGAGAGACGGATGAAAATAAGAGATCCTGTACGTACCTCCAAACATCTTTGTATAGTGTATATAGGACAAACCTTCACACCTACCTGGATTTCACTTTACTGGAAAGGAGTACAGTAACATTGGTTTGGTAATTGAAATACCAGCATCAGAATTACAAATTGGAGTCTAAAGTACATTTTAAATCCTACCATTTTTGAGTATGGTGGTGAGAAGGCATATGAATTTTTTGCTGGGTCAGCTAGTTATATGTGCCATGTATTTCATACAGTGCAGAATACATCTCTCAGCTTTTCATAAGACCAATAATAACATCACTGTACCACTGTGAGTATATCTTAGTGGACAGGTGATGGGGGAAGATAGAAACTTAATTTCTGGCACAAGTACAGAAGGAAAAATCGTCAGGTATAGACAAGGTCTTAGCATGACTATTCTTTATCCTGCAAGAGGGCCCTCTTCACCTCTCAAACGGCTTTTCTTTCTTCAGGCTGTCATTGCACAGTATGATACTCAGGCTACTGCTAACAAACCATGCCTGCTGCCATGAATCTCCCTGTCAGGGAGCAGCAAGGTCCAGCTGCACCAAAAGGAAAAGGCAGTGGGGAGCCAAGCATGATGAAGTAGCTGACAGACAGAGGGGCTGTGCCAGCAAAGGCTGAGTCCCGCAGTACCTGAGTGAGGTCACCAGAGAAGGTCCAGTGACAGTACTCAGCTTAGTACGGATCACCAGACAAGACCATAGAGACAAAGCAGGACTGACCAAGTCATGGAGTCAAGCCAACAAGTCAGGATCAGTGTCTGGATCAACAGTGTCCATGGCCAGGGATGGGCATGACTGTGGCACAACTGCAAGGTAGCACAGATGGGGACAAAGGCAAGAGCCTCAGCTTAAAAGCAACTCTGAAGGGAAGGAGTAAGGACCCTTAGCCAAGGCATCTTCCAGCTCTTTCTTCACAAGGGCTCTTCTCAATGAGTTGGCCTTGAATGCAGCCATATAAGCTCCTGGTTTGCCCAGGCAGGCAAACTCCCTGGAGGAGCGGGGAGATGTGCTGATACCCTCTGGACTTCCAACATCAGCACTCAACATTGGTTCTTTTTCTAAACGACGATGAGCTCTTGGAAGAAATGGGAACAGTGCTTATAAGTGGAATTATGTATTTTCAGGAAGGCTGTAATGTAATTTAAGAGCAATGATGAATCTGAGTGTTTCCTTTGCTCTATGGTCAAAAAAGGCATGAGGCCGTAAAGAATATTTTAAACCACACAGGATATTCCCTCTAAGAAAAATAGGAAAATAAACTGCCATCTGATCGTGTTTAAAAATGGATAGAGATTGTTGCAGTCTAGGTGACATCCCTCCTATTTCTCAGTGACAGATGGAAAAAGAATATCCATTCACATAATCAAACCCACACCCTTAGTGTTGAAACCAAACAGATGCCTTGTCAATGAAAAACGTTGAATCAAAATATAGTAGCCAGCTAACTATATAGTTAGCCAACTAGCTCACTGAGCATGTTTTGTGGAAATATAGAATAACAGCTGAACTATCAAAATAATTTACATGGAAAAATTAGTGAAAGACTGAAATAAGCACCTTGTTATGATTTTTTTTTATAAAATCTCCATGAACCTAGAAAGTAGTCATTCCTCCAAGCTTACAAAGACCACCTTTGTTATTTAAATCATGCAATACTGTTTTTGCTAGTTGTGCAAGCATTCCAACCTGCAGCCCCAGGGTATTCTAGGTTGCTCCATTGCTTTCCTTGTTTTCATGAAACAAGGGGGAAGATAGTTTTGATCTATCCCCACGATGATAACTGGTGTGAGAGGGGGCTATCCAGAATGAAGGATGTTCTTGTGGGAACCTGGTAGGCATTTTGAGCTAGAGCTGATGAAGGACTTAAACACCTAAAAACTGAACCCCACAGAGTCTAATACTTAGATATCTGATGCCAAAGTTGAAGCTATACCCCTGTGCCTTGAGTTCTTTGCATAATATATGAGAAGAATCAGCTAGCTCAGGATAAAATCATCTGAACAATGAACTATAAGGCATCTTCTGTGGTCCTAGCATTGAGTAAGTATTGTTCCCAGTAGACTCAGGACTTTCAAGGAGTTCCTGTGTATCCCACTTATTGTTTTGCTATAATGGTGGGTGGGGGAAGATTCCACTCACGTTTTTCAGTTTATTAGATGCCATTCGATCCTGTAACACAAACAGTTATAGCTAAAGTGGTGTCACAAAGAACATAACAGTTTCAAGACATGTTTACATACCAATTGCAAATACAACTTTTAGGAAACAGGATAGCAGGTTGTTGGTTTAGATTGGATATTAGGAAAACATTCTTCACCAAAAGGTTGTCAAGCATTGGAACTGGCTGCCCAGGAAGTGGTTGAGTCACCATCCCTGGAGGTATTTAAAAGATGTGCAGATGTGGCACTTAGGGATGTGGTTTAGTGGTGGACTTTGCAGTGTTAGGTTAACGATTGGACCTGATGATCTTAGGAGTCTTTTCCAACCTAAATGATTCTATGATTCTGTGATCTGGTCATTAAACATGTGGTTTAACACTGTGTTTACAATAAATCACTCTTAGTGATTCACTCTTTCGAAATTTACTTTCCTTACTTTTTTTGCTTTTAACTTGTACCTCAAGGAATTCACCTGATTTCTTGTATGAGGCTCTTTACTGACTTGGCAGGGATCCATATTCATAAAAGGCAAGTTTTGTAGGTACAACTCCCATTAAATTCACAGGAAGCAGAAAGACTGTTAAAAATTGTATTCTGGAAGAGGGGCAACATATTAAATATTGAAGCGTTTATCTGAATACCAGCCCCTTAGCTCCTGTCTTCCCTCTCTCTGAGTTAGCTTGATCCTGCAGGATTGGAGGGAGACAAAGCTAACATAAACAAAAAATGATTCCGCTATCCAAACCAGGCAGTGAGTAGGTAGATTATAAATAGACTTTTCTTAATTTTATCAGATTGAAGCAGAATTATATGAACTATATGATCACTTCTGCTGATAGAAGATATTTTAAATAATATTTCTCCAGGTCTTATTTGGAAAACTGTATGGTCAGATGATAATTACCCTATTTCCATTTCTAAGTTACAGCCAGAAGAAGCTCAGCTATTGCAATCTAGCAGAGATCAACACCTCATCAGGCTCAAGAGGCAATTAAACTACTGAAGTCTAAAAAAATGCAGGCATGAACACTTTTTCGGTGACTTGCATTAATTGTTCTAAAGGCTTTACTTACCTTCTTGAGATTGTCCAATCTATAAACTGGGCAGATCTTTTGCATGATGCTAATGAAAGCATGATGCTATATATAACAAAAGGATGAAAAAATTCCCCTATATCACTTCTAGTGATTGATTTCAAATAATAAACCTGAATAGGCTCAAGGCAAAGTGTTTCAATGAATAAATTGAAGAACTGAGCTGTAGAGTGCTTGCTTGCTGTGGCTTTACTGCAGTGGTATATAAATTCTGCACTGGTTACTTCACTATATTCAGACCTCTACCTTTCCATACTGTTCAGTAGCATAAAAAAGAAAGACATTTGAGAAAGGCAGTACCTGTGTGCTTGGGGGAAAATTAACTCTTGAAAAGCTGAAGATTAACAAAATAAAAATCATCTCAAGCAGAAGCAATACCCGGGGATGGTAGTCCCTGCTGAAAGTAGTATTTTGCAAAGTCATTGAAAGTACAAATTAGAAAGTATAAACACCATGACAACAAAACGCCTCCTAGCACCCTTTCCCTCTCCTTCCAACCTGCCTTTTTCCTATTTGATAATGACTATCAGTGGCATTCTGAGTTTCCAAGCCAAGTGGACCAACAGATGGGAAGGAAGCATTTGTGAGAACAGTGAGCCATTTCAATGTAGTGTAGGGAAAGCCAGACCCGTGCCTCTAGCCGGACATTGTACCCATGTCTGCAGTGCATGTCTGTGTACAAGCCCCAGCTGGAAAGTCCCATTCAAGACTACAGAGTGTGTTTGTGCAGCTCCCTCCTCTTGGTGTCTAGTCACCTCTACACACATTATGGAATGTGCTGGGTCATGATGCCTGCACTGCAAGACAAATCAATATTCCATACCTTTCCAGGGCCCTTCTCCTCTCACTTGTTTGCACACATGTACTGGTTTTGGCTGGAACAGAGTTAATTTTCTTCATAGTGGTTCATGCAGTGCTGTGTTTCGGATTTGTGACCAAAACAATGTTGATAACACACCTCGTGTTTTAGGTACTGCTGGGCCATACTTGCACAGTCAAGGCCTTTTCTCCTCCTCATCCCATCCCACCAGTGAGCAGGCTGGGGGCGCATAGGAAGCTGGGGGGGGACACAGCCACAACAGCTGATCCTAACTGACCAGATGGATATTTCATGCCATACGATGCCATATTCAGCAATAAAAGTGGGGGAAGAAGGAGGAACCAGGGGACATTTGGAGTTATGGTGTTTATCTTCCCAGGTAGACATTACACATGATGAAACCCTGCTTTCCTGGCGATGGCTGAACACCTGCCTGCCTGCTCATGGGAAGTAGTGAATTAATTCCTTGTTTCACTTTGCTTATGTGCAGCTTTTCCTTTGCCTGTTAAAGTGTCTTTATCTCAATCTACATGTTTTCCCACTTTTACCTTTCTGAATCTCTCCCCCTTCCCACCAGGAGGGAGTGAGCAAGCGGCTGGATGGGGCTGAGCTGCCCGCTGCGGTTAACCCACACCACCACCAGCTCTGTATCTCTCTCTTACATAAAGAGCCTTTCTTTTTACTCACTTTGATGAACATCTTAGCTTAGCTGTATGTGGGGAAGATGAAAATTTAGGCCAGGTGTCCACATCTCTGGACTCTTCTCATTCCCTACTGCTTGATTATGGTGTCCCCAGGATCTGCACTTGACAGCCCCAGATGGAGCTGTGACTCCTGTAGGAGTCATCAAGACTGGCAGTGGGATGTACTTTATGGCACATGAAAGCTGGGAAATACAAAGACTTTTGTACTTTTCTACCAGCTGTTGCACTGTAATGGAGCTTTTATGTGTGGTCTGAGACCAAACCAGTGAGGAACATGAGGAATCTGGTATTAGCGTGTCCTTCAGCTCCCAGTGAAGGACAGCGGTCCCATAGATAGCATCTTAACTAATTTCAGGATGCAATATAGATAGCAACTACTGCTAAAAAGAGACCTTTTTTTGTCCCTGGTAATAAACTGTAACTATTTTCCAAAGTGCATGGCCATGTTGAAGGGCATCAGAAGTCCTTAATAGCTGGGGTTTTAATACAGTTTTTGTCCAGGCATACCCATTTCGATTCAGAGACCACACAAAGTATGTCTATAAACGTATGAGTATAGTCTTTACTAAAGCTAGATGAATACAAAGGGTGCCACCTGTAAGAGTATTACAGATTTTATAGTCTCACAAGATTAATTTAGGTGTTATAAGCTGTAAGTCTGCATGGTTGTAAACACTGAAATAAATAGCAAAGGTAGTCAAGAATGTCATGTTGAAACTTCTGTAGAAGAGCACACAAATCTCTAGACAAAGCTTGTTGATGTAGTCTTTCAGTATGGTCATTTTCTTAAAAAAATGAAAATGGAAAACAATGCCTTTCAAACACATTTCCTTTCAAAATCTCCATTGACATGTGACAAAACCATAAAGAAGACAATGAATGGCTTGACAGATGGAGCACAAAACTGGTCTTACTTGCACTTGCTCTCCAGTTGGCTGGATTTAGCAAATGAAGGCTGCGTGAGATGCATAAGGAATTGGACTCTCTACAGCCAAGTTCATTTTGGGTGAGAGTGGGTGGGCTGAGCCAAGGCACATTATCCAAGTGCCATTCATGTGGATGACACCCTTTCTTCTTCTCTCCTCATACAAACAACCTCTTATTTTTTTAAATGCCATAGATTACTGGGTGTGGGGAGAAAAAGGGATCAGAAATCTACTTTAGGTTGTTATCACCTGGCATTGTTCTCAAACTCCTTGAGAGAAACATGGATAATTAAAGCTTGTGCTTCAAGACATTTGGGCACAGCTTCTTTATTTCAACAGATTGTTTTCTTTTCCTTTTCCTTTTCCATACTGCTTTCCATCTTCTCCTGCAGATTTTTGTGCTCCTGGGGCCCCATTCTTTTCTGCCAGGAAGCTGGCACTGCAGGCTTTGCTCTTAAGTTTTGCTACAACAATTAGCAACTCCAGGAATGGAAGAGCTAACTAAGCCTTGTTTCCAAAAAATTTGTGCCTTGTGGTTGGATTGTTTCATATCTAATAAATTGTGAGCTCTGATTGAAACTCTCATAGTCACAGTATTCATACGTCTTTCTCCTGCATGGACTCTTTGCTGCTTAATAAGACTTAAGCATAACCTATATATTTTCCATCTGCCTACCACCAATAAATGCATAGGGAAATTAACATCTCTGAGACCTATGCAATTTCAGTTGAAACAAGCTGGTGATTAAAAAATTACTGAGGGATCAGAGAGACAGGAGAGTGGGGAGAGAGACATAAAGAAACATGGTAATATGTACATACATTTACGCAGGTATGTACTCAGGCAAAAAATAATCACAGCCATCACTAGCACAGACACTAGGGCAAAATGTCTAGTAAATCTTATCTTACTGATACTGCTTGATTCTTTTCAGGGTACTAGTTGAAGCTATCCAATTTTTCCAATATGATCTACGTGGGCACATTTCTACTACCTGGAAGTAAATCCAGAACAACTAGGTTGAGAAATACTTCTTAATGAACAGTAGACAAGCTCCTGAGCCATGTTTTTGTAGAAATTACCAATAACTTGAATCAACAGTGATTTTCCTTGTAACAGGCACTAGAGTTTGAGACTCTGTTCCAACCTAGTCAGCCTGTCACATGTGCATAGAAGAAAGGTTTCCAAACCATTTTGATCTACAGCCTCCCCCAGACTTCAGATGTAAGTTTCCTGATAATATGATTACTTTTTTTTTTTTTTGCCAGAACCTTTTGCTGAATGCTTCAAAAAGCAGTCCACCTGTTGAAACTTTGGGACCTAGCAATACTTTCCAGATGTAGTTCATGTGTATGTTCCAGCTTTATCTTCATAGCATTCCTTCCTCAATTCATACATTTACACTGGTATGTACTTAGGCAAAAAATAATCACAGCCATCACTAGCACAGACACTAGGGCAAAATGTCTAGTAAAATCTTATCTTACTGATACTGCTTGATTCTTTTCAGGGTACTAGTTGAAGCTATCCAATTTTTCCAATATAATCTATGTGGGCACATTTCTACTACCTGGAAGCAAATCCAGAACAACTAGGTTGAGAAATACTTCTTAATGTACAGTTGACAAGCTCCTGAGCCATGTTTTTGTAGAAATTACCAATAACTTGAATCAACAGTGATTTTCCTTGTAACAGGCACTAGAGTTTGAGACCCTGTTCCTACCTAGTCAGCCTGTCACATGTGCATAGAAGAAAGGTTTCCAAACCATTTTGATCTACAGCCTCCCCCAGACTTCAGATGTAAGTCTCCTGATAATGTGATTACTTTTCTTTTTTTTTCCAGAACCTTTTGCTGAATGCTTCAAAAAGCCTTTTCAGGGTACTAGTTGAAGCTATCCAATTTTTCCAATATAATCTATGTGGGCACATTTCTACTACCTGGAAGCAAATCCAGAACAACTAGGTTGAGAAATACTTCTTAATGTACAGTTGACAAGCTCCTGAGCCATGTTTTTGTAGAAATTACCAATAACTTGAATCAACAGTGATTTTCCTTGTAACAGGCACTAGAGTTTGAGACTCTGTTCCAACCTAGTCAGCCTGTCACATGTGCATAGAAGAAAGGTTTCCAAACCATTTTGATCTACAGCCTCCCCCAGACTTCAGATGTAAGTCTCCTGATAATGTGATTACTTTTCTTTTTTTTTCCAGAACCTTTTGCTGAATGCTTCAAAAAGCAGTCCACCTGTTGAAACTTTGGGACCTAGCAATACTTCCCAGATGTAGTTTCATGTGTATGTTCCAGCTTTATCTTCATAGCATTCCTTCCTCAATTCACCATCCATCTAGCAATATCATCTCCATGGCTAAAAAGATGAGGTTGCATGTGTCAGTAAGGTCATACGGTATTGTCCAGGCCTGGCCTAATCAACTTAGCTTTACTGCCTAGTGTGAAGCCCATGATAAATGTAAACTTGCTTACTTATAAAATCTTCCCAGAGAACCACTGGCGTAACACAAAAATATAAATTTCTGATAATTATTTTTGATCTAATAATGCAACTTCTGTACACATTAGGCCTTCACCGTCTTTTGTTGGTTGCTTTTAATAAGCACTGCAGCAATAAATCTTCAGTGCCAACGAGAAGCACAGGGTAAAAGGTGCCCATAAGAACTGACACAATTTTTTCAGCAAGTAAGTTTCAAACGCAAAAGTTCACACTGCTTTTACATGATTTGGAAGTCTGCGGGGTATTGCTTTCACTGGCAATGAATTTAGACTCTGTATAACAAGAAAATTCAAGGGTTCCTTTGTTAGGTTTGTTTGGTTGGTTGTTGGGCTGTAACACAATTTCCAAATTCATTTAACAGGTATTCACTGGGGGAATTTACTGTTTATATAAGACCATAATTTAACTTTGGAAGGCAGCAATGAAAGTTTATTTGGTTAAATCTCATTAGCTACTGGAAAACTTATCTGAAAATTCCTAATCCTCCTTACTTCAGAACAGAAATTTGATACTTGACCATGGGCTATAATTCTAAAGCCTGTAATTGCAAAAGAGAGTAAGGCTGTTCATTAGTGTCTTTACTCACATGAATATTTCTATTGAGATAACTAAAGCCAATTTATACAAAGGTACTTGCATTCGCCTGGTTCTGTATCTATTCAGCTGCATCCAGAAAAAGAACAAAGCTTAGTTATATATGTGGATCTGTGCTTTTGTTTGCTTTGTAAACACAGAATCACAAAATATTTTAGGTTGGCAGGCACCTCTGGAGGTCGTTTGGTCCAATCCTCCTGCTCAAGCAGGACCACCTGCAGCCAGTTGCCCAGGACCATGTCCAGACAGCCTTTGAATATGTCCCGGGATGGAGACTCCACAGCTTCACTGAGCAACCTGTGCCAGTTCTGCGTCACCCTCACGGGGAAAAAAGTGTTTCCCAATATTCAGAGGCAACCTCCTATGTTTCAGTTTGTGCCCACTGCCTCTGGTCCTGTCACTGGACACCACTGAAAAGAGCCCGGCTTCATCTTCTCCACACCCTCCCTTCAAGTATTTATATACATGGATGAGATCCCTCCTGAGCCTTCTCTTCTCCAGGGAGGACAGTCCCAGCTCTCTCAGCCTGTCCTCATAGCAGAGATGTTCCAGTACCTCAATCATCTTAGTAGCTGTTCACATGGCTGGTTTTTGTTCAGCTTGGTGTCCAGGACCTCCAAGTCCTTTCCAGCTGGTTGGCCCCCAGCCTGTACTGGTGCAGGAGGTTGTTCCTCCTCAGATGCAGACTTTGCACCTCTTGTTGAACTTCATGAGATTCCTGTCAGTTCATTTCTACAGCCTGTTGAGGTGTCTCTGGATGGCAGCCCAACCCTCGGCATATCAGCCACTCCTCCCAGTTTGGTGCCATCTGCAATTCTGCTGAGAGTACACTCTGCCCCATCTTTCAGATGAGCCTGCTACACAAGGTTTTTCTGTTTGCAGCTGTCTTATATCCTTCTTCATAAGGCCACCGACTGTCATAGCTACGGACCACAAAACTTAACAATGCTTTTGTATTACATTTCCAGAAATATGTGAGTGTACGTGTTCTCTCTGTCATCCACCTAACTTCTCTGACACTATAGCTAGGGAAATTAGTGGAAGAGTAATAATATCAAATATCAGTAGGAATTTGTGCACTTCAGATACGTTTGAACTGGGCTGTGTTACAGACACTTCTCAGTAATGTCTTTCTATAAATTCAACTGCAGAAGTTCTCTAACACCTTTAATGACCTTGTTTACTTTCTGCTTTATTGACAGCATTAGAGTAGTTGAACAGCACTAAGTCTTTTCTGCCTCAGAGGACAAAATGCCAATAGATGTATCTGCCAAGCAGATGTGCCTTCCAGCACCTCACAGTCCTGCTTCTCCGGTTACTCAGAGCACCAGGCCCTTATTCCAATTAAGCTGATAATCTTCACATTGGTGTAACACAGAAACATTATCACTGATGTTGTTTGTGAACCATCTGCCTGAGGGTTGCATGAGGAAAGGAGAAGTAGACCTTATATATAGCATACTGCTAAAATGGCTAAAGTCACATCCAGCTAGCACTACTGCAAATAAAGATGCTTCCCTGTTTCTAGTGCTGCAGTGGCCAGCAGAGACTTCCAGGATAATCCCCAAGTGGGCTTTCTTAACAACGAGCAGTCCTCAGCCACTGCAACACATGCATATTACAGGCATATACACCCCTGGCCCATCCCAAGATAGGTTTATTCTTGTTCACTTTCTGGGGTAGCAATGTACCAGGGAACAGAGGTATGATTTCTCTGTACCATCATACAAAGACGCCATGGGCTCCTTTGGTACTAATTCCAGCATGATCTGGACCGAATCCAACCCAGAATAGATCAATTCAAAGTCACTACTTCCCAAGTGCTGTAGGGTAGAATGATGCCAATTAAGAAGCTCCAAAGGGCTTGGGGAAATTATGAAATGTAAAACAGCAGCGAACGAGTAACTTACTTGCTGACCTAGCCTAATAAACTAGCTGCTTTGATGGATGATAAAAGAACTTGGAGGAACAGTGGTTTTAACTGCTCACAAATTTTTATAATCAGTAATTTAGACACTATCTCTGCCATTTCATTCTGACCCAATTACCAGAAAATCTTGCATGTGGCCTTCTGCACTTTCGGAACAGACATAGCACTTTAAAATCTTTTGCCAACTTTGAAAATATACAGGGCTGTCTTCAGGGGGAAAAAGTGTCATGAAGAACAAGTACTTTATGTAGGTAATGCTACCAGTCAATTTAGGAATGTTGTTTGACTTTTTTTTTAATCTAGTCAGTATATCAATTTCTAGCCTGGAGCCTGAAGCAACTTTTCTGAGTAGCATTGTGTATGGGTTTCTACTTGCTTGATGTAAAAAAGAGCCTCAACTTCTACAGAATGAAATCTTGGGATTACTCTCACATGATACCTGCCAAAACTGGTTAATAAAATAGATGGGCTGTGCTGTAGTGTGAAATACAATTATTTCCTTATATTTTATAATTTATTCTTTGCAAATAGCTGTCTCAGTCATTAAATGATTCACCTAATTTTGGCAGATCTGTATCTAAGTAGTCATTTTCAAATTAGGCTTTGACACGTTGTTTATTTGTTGGCATTCACTGGCTGATCTGTCTCTTAATTGCTATGTTTTCAAGGTCTGGGATTGTCTCAATTCTGCATTCATGTAATACTTAGGACAGTTGTGATCCAGTTGTATTTGAAACTGTTTATTGCCATGACCATCCAAATCGTAAATAATAACTGTCTGAAGCACTTAGCAGCTTTCTTTTTCTTTTGAGATGTTAATATTAAAAGCATTGACTCTGTTCCCAGGACTGCATGTTCTCTTTTCATTAGTCTTATAAAAACCACACAAACCCTCAAACTTCTAACTTTCCCTGAAAAGAAATGCTGCTAGTTTTAACTAATTTTTGTGTGAGTTCCCCTCCCCACTATATACGTCTAGGTGAGGGCCACAAAGATCATCAGAAGGCTGGAGCACCTCTGCTATGAGGACAGGCTGAGGGAGTTGGGGTTGCTCATGGAGAAGGCTCTAGGGAGACCTTATAGCAGCCTTCCAGTACCTAAAGGGGGCCTACAGGAGAGATGGGAGGGACTCCTTAACAGGGAGTGAAGCAACAGGATGAGGGGCAATGGATTTAAATTGAAAGAGGGGAGATTTAGATTAGATCTTAGGAAGAAATTCTTTACTGTGAGGGTGGTGAGACACTGGAACAGGTTGCCCAGAGAAGTTTTGGATGCCCCATCCCTGGAGGTGTTCAAGGCCAGGCTAGATGGGGCTTTGAGCAACCTGAGTGGGAGGTGTCCCTGCCCATGGCCCATGCCCATGATTCTGTGATTCTAAGAGCAGAATTAACCCCCAAAAAACTCACATTCCAATCTTTTTTGAAAAAAAACCTACCACATTTTTACTATCTGTGCACACATGAATGCCATTAGTTTTTCAAGATTACCCAGGGCTTTGTATGACTGCATTGTTGAGCCTAGGCAGTACAAGAGTGTTACTCCACAGAATCATCTGTAAATTTACAGGAGGAGGAGAAGGGTACCAGAACATTTCCTACCAGGTTAAGTATCACTAGCTGTAGGATGCAGCCAAATGGTGAGGAAAGGCACGCGCAGCTGTGCAACTCTGCGGTACCTTCTTGAAATGGCTTGGGTTTTGGGGACAATTTTTGTTTTTTGGTTTTTTTTCAGTGCTTTGCAACTCATTTCCTTATCTCACATGCAGCAGTTCTCTCTGCTTGGGTGTCAGTGCCCAGTGTCCAATTCTGCCTCCCAGATCATACGGTGAATTTCATCTCCTGCAGAAACATTACTAGGGCAATTAAGACAAGATCTTCCTTGTATTTCCACATAGCAGAAGAGTCTCCCTCACACGGCATCATGTGGAAATCATGCAAATTGTGGCAGTTGAGTTTGTTGGGTTTTTTTCCCCCGATTCTGGAACGATAGCTAATGGTAATTGGTAATGCACTGGTAATGGTAAATGGTAATTGCACCATTCTGATCTGGAATCAAGGAAAGGTATGTTGCAGGAGTGCCGTGAATTCAAAGTTCATACTGGTCTTTCAGGTAGATACACCTGCACATTCACATTTTTAATCATCAAAAAAGTTATTAAAAGAATCCAACATCTAACAACCCCCATCATTTTACTGGCTGTGGTTTAGCGGAAAAAAAATAAAAATCAAAATGCTCTCATAAAGCACTTTGAGAACTAAAGTTGAAAACTGCAGTATGGCAGACAGGGTACATTGCCTGCAAACTAGCCCAGAAAGGATTGCCATTAGCTGAGGTCATGCTATCAGCCTGATTAAGATAATGACCTGAAGGCAGAAAGATGCCTGTTTCCTGATCTATGGCACACTCCAAAGAGGAGAGGATGCAAAATCTTATCATCCCTCAGTCTTTCTCTTGGCTCATTCAGCAGCCACTACATACCAGAACCTCTGCTATTGGTGCCAGTCCTTGGCACAAGGTTGTGAATGTGACCAGCTGTATCCTGAAATAAGTATCCCTGCTCTTGGCCATGAGAGCCTGGAGAACTTAATAGTACTTATGCATGCCTATAGTTGTAGTTGAGATACGATGGACTTACACTCACCCTCCTGCAGTTTAGAAATCTTCTGGTTCACTTGGAGAGTGATGTGGATGCTGCTGGCCCCGCTGTCACACATGACACACAGTTGGACCTGTAGACAGCAGGGTCAGACTGCTTCCCACAGGGTTTAAGTCTCCTCCACCATGAAGTTCCATAAAGCAGCCTACTCCTCCTTTGCTCTCCTTTTCCTTCCTTCATGGATTGCAACCTGCCTCAACGTGTTTCTGCAGCAAAATTGGCCAGAACACTGAGCATGGTGCCAAACAAGGTGCCTTATGCAGGCAGCTTGATGGAGTCATGGGTTGTGCAGCTCAGCGTTGGGCAGGGCAACTGTTAAAAGTGTCTTGCCTACCCGCAGAGGCTTGTGGAATCAGTGCTGTGCATGTGGATACCATTATGGAAAATCCTGATTGAAAACAACAGGAGTTTGAAGTGCAGGGAGGGAGCACACTCCTGTAATACTCTCTAGCTTTCATGCAGCACCGTTCACCTACAGCTTTTGGATGGCCAGATTTACTCCTGGTATAAAATTCTGTTACTATTTGAGTGATTACTATGCAGACAAATTTGGTGCTAGATTGTGTTTTAAATGGTGACATTTTTATTCCCTTTTCTCCACATAGCTACAAGCAGTAGGATTAACGGGCAAGTAAAGTATATCACATACAAATCAAAGGAAACAAAAGTCAGGAGGAAAGGAGTGGCCCTATAATCAAAGCACAGGGTCAGGAGTTAGGAAATTTCAATTCTCAAGGCTTCCTGAATAAAGTCACCTCGCCTCTCTGGGCTGCTGGGGGATATTCTTTGTCACCCAGAATGTCATCTTACTGCACTGACCCTTCCATTTGGCTGACATTACTCCTCCTAAGAAGGAGGAGTTAACTCTTGTTATCTCCATGGGTCTTTACAAAGGCCATAGTTTCTTCAGTGTAAACAGCCGTATTTCTACACTGAATTTAAATGATTGAAACTAGTCATTTAATTCCAAGTTCTTGCGATCTTCTCCTGCAGGAGATGAATGTGAGGAAGAGCACTCCCTAGAACCCGTGTGATGGCAGGGGAAGGTTAGGTTGTAGTGGGAGATTTCTCTCCGGGTTGGGTGTATTTGACAGGCAGGAGAACACGTTTTGACACGTGAGGAAGGTGCTGACTGTTCCAGGCAATCAGGGGTACGTTGTTTGCAACAGGCCACGAGGACTGTGGACGGAACCTGAGGAAGAAATGCAAAACACTTCAAAGTAACTGCAATGGCAGAGTTATGAATTTGCCTAAGCAGAGGCAAATTCATGAACTGTTACTTCGGGGCAAAAAAAGGAAGAATCACGACATTTTTCACTTCCCGTAGCAAAGTGACACGTGCGGTTATGGAAAGCGTGTTTGGGATGAGGCAAACGGTGCCTTCAAGCTGCTGGGTGTTGAAAGGCACAGCGTGGCACAGGTTCTGTCCACCTGCATCCCCGTGTCCCTCCCTCCCTCCACGCCAGCAGGCCGCCACCCGAGGGCCACCACAGCGGGCAAGGCGACCGAGACCAGCGCGGCTGAAGCCAGGCCAGGCCAGGGGCACGGAGCGGCCGTGGGCGCCCTCCCTTCTCCCTCAGGGACGCTCTGCCGCAGGCGGCCGCCCTCCAGGCAGGCCGAGAGCCCGCCGCTTCTCGGGCAGGACGGACAGACGGGCCGTCCCCGCCTCAACACCGGCTAGAAGCACGGCCCCGCGCATGCGCCGCGCTAGGCCGCCACCGCTCCGGTCGCCGTTGAGCCGCCGACCGCATCCGCGGCGGTAGGGGGGGGAAGAAGGGGGGAGAACGGGCGGGCGCCGCTGCTGCTGCGCTTGCGCGGGCTGTTCCCGGGCGGAGGGAGCGGAGCGGCGGGTGGCGGCGTGGCCGGCCGTGCGGGCAGGCGGGCGGCCGGCGCTGCGTGCGGCTGCCGCTGGGCATGGTGAGCAAGGGGCCGCTGCTACGCCTGTTGACCGCCATCAACCGGAGGAGGATGAAGCTGCTCATGGGGCTCGCCTTCCTCGCCTATGTCGCCTGTGAGTGAGTGAGCGAGAGAGCGAGCGGGGGTGGCGGGGCGGGTCTGGCACGGCCGTTCATTGCCCGCTGGCCTGGGCGCCCCCCAGCCCCTCGCCGCCGGAGGGGGGAGGAAGGAGACGGCGGCTCCTTCCCGCGCCGCCCGTTTGCGAGGCGCGGCAGCGCGGCTGCTCCGGCCCCGCCAGGGAAGGGGGCTCCGGGCAGCCCCCCGCGCCTCTGGGCGGCGGGGTCGGGGGGGATTTCCTCTTTTCCCCCACTTTCCCCGCCTTCCCGCCCCGCTGAAACTTTCCCGAGTCCGGCGGGCAGCCGGCTAGGCCGTGGCGGAGGGCGCCGGCGGGGCTACCGGGCGGGCGGGCCGCGCCGTGCCGGGGGGGCCTGTCGGGTGTTTCCCCCCGTGCCCCGCCGGGAGGGCTGGGCGGTGAGGAATCCCCCCCATCTCCCCTTCGTGCTCTGGGGGCCAGGCGGCCGCGCTTCCTCTCGGTGCCCGTGGGGAAGGGGCAGCCGGAGGCTTGCTAGGGGCCGAGCCCCGGGCGTGGGGTGAGGTGAGGTGGGGCGGGCCGGTGGAGGCCGAGGGGGGAGCGGCGGGAGCCCGACGTGGCTCAAGGAGCCTGTATTTCCGCAGCCGCTCGGCGGGTCCGCGCTTCGTCCGCCTGGATCTTAAGCTGGGAGCTGCGTGAGGGGAACCCAGCCTGCGGGGAAGTTCTCCAGGGCAACCCCGGGTCTGGGTTTTGTGAAATCCTCTGGTGCCCTTTTGGGGGCTCAGTAAATAAATGTTTGCTTGTTTGTTTACGAGCTCAGGACGTAGCTGGAGTCTTAAGAGCCTGAAGAGAGGCACAAAGGTATTTGGGAAAGTCTTAGAATAACCACTGACAGGCATGTTTATGACTTCAGTTATTAGGCGTGAGTCAAAGGGAGTCTCGGATTTATAACGTTGTCCTGTCAGCTCTTTTCTCTTTCTTGTCCAGATCTTTTTGTTGCATTTTTCATATGCAGTTTGTTTAATGTTAGCCTGTTGTGTTTTCAGACTCAGGTAGATTTTACGTAGATGACACATCACGAGGAAGGATCTTTGAAGCCTTGTCAGCTTAGCTAGGGACGAGTGATTCTCATGATGCTTCAAAACACGCATAGGTGAGGTAGCTTTGGGGATGGGTGTGTGTATCAGATTTAGGATCCTCCCTTTGCCTTTGGGAGGGTGGAGAGGTACAACTCAAGGAATTTGGCAGAAGGGGTGGTGTTTCCTACCCCAGAAACACAATGTAGGAATTCCTTGTCTGCCATATGTTACTGTGTTTGCAGGATCTCGTTATTTAGATACTGCTGTTAACGTTGCAGTTACATGCCAGCTCTGACTTTCAGGAGAGCTTGTTTGCCCAAGTGCCTTCAGGTTCCATGCATACTGAAGCAGGGACAGCTTAGTGTTGGTTCTCATTTTGAAAGGGCTTGATGTTTTGCCACAAATGGTACTTAATTTTGAAAACAAAGTTAATAGGCTGCTGTGAAAATACTGGAATTGAGTGGCAATTGACATGGTGATTGGGACCTGGTTATTGGTTAGATTCTGTGGACAGTAGTTAGTGTTTACTGTCTAGCTTTGTGGGTGAAAGTTAGCCTTAAGGAAGGGAAAAACTGCCATATGATTTCTGCAGCCTAGGCTGTTAAGTCATAGAAGTCTTCTCACCGCTTGTCTCTGGTTGTTCTTTGGGATTCAGAAAAAATGGTGGAGGAGAGGGTCTGCAGGTCAATGTGGCAAAGAGTTTACAAAGGCTGATGCCTGATGAGAGTATGTTTTTTTGGAAATCTAATGTGTCAAGTTGCTGTCTTTCTCAGTTTTTTCACTACTGGTCAAAAGTAGTGGAATCATTAGTTATGGCTCTGGTGTCTTTTCAATAGTATGATATACTAGCAGATGCCACTGATCTAATAGAGTCTAGAGAGACTATTTTTTGTTTCCTTTTCTATGGAAGTGATTATGATCCCATCCTCCTATCCTAAAAGTGCACTCCTTGCAATATTACTGAATCATCACTGTGCTCTGCTTGCAGTCAGATAATGCCAGACTAAAATAGCATAGAATCTGAGAAAACTGAGCTGCTGGTGTAGGTGTATGTGCTGGCACTTCTTACACTCCTCCTTTCTCAAGTGCTCTCCAAATGACTAAGTGTTTTCAGGCTGTGCACCTCCTTTCCATGCATATCCATTCAGAGTTAGTACACGGGGAATCAAATTTGGAGCACATTATGTTACAGGGAATGAAATACTTAGCAAGTGCATTATTTTTTTATGAACTAGGAGATAGGACTTTTTTGATAGTGCCATTTGTTCAGTTTGTGTGTGAAACCCCGAGAGAGCATTTAGGGAGCATCTCTTCTAAAAGTGTCTTATTTCATAAAAAGCTTCTGCCTTTTAATGCAGATTTGTTACAAACATGCCCAAAGAACTTCTCTGTGAGAGTTTGCAAACTAGAGGAAGAGCTTAGTACAGGCGGTTGAAAGGCCTGTATCTCACTCTCAAGAATCATTGAGTGGCTCTCTTGGTAGTTCCACAGCTCAAGGTGCTGGATGGCCAAGCTGCCTTAGGTATGCCAGCTCCACATCTCCCGTATCCCACCAGCATCCGTCACATACAAGGACTTAAATTTCTGTGCTGTGCACCAGGAGGTGGTCTGGACTAAAATCACCTTTTCAGGGTGGGCAGTGTGGGTATTCAGACAGCTGTTTTGGCCCAACCGAGGAGGCTGTGCAGTGGTGAAATGGGCAGCTGGCAGTGCTGTTGGCAATGTTGCTGTCACATGCTTTGCAGATCTACAGTTAGTGTCTCATCTAAGGAGACTTGTTGATGTTACTTAAAGTGCCACTGTGACATGAGGTGCACAGTCCGTGCACTACTCTGCTCTGCCCTGGTAAGGTCACGTCTGGAGTACTGTGTCCAGTTGTGGGCTCCCTAGTCCAAGGACAGGGAATTGCTGGAGAAGGTACAGCAGAGGGCTGCAAAGATGATTAGGGGACTAGAACATCTCTCTTATGAGGAAAGGCTGGGGGACTTGTGTCTTTTTAGTCTAGAGAAGACTGAGGGGGGAACTGATCAATGCTTATAAATACTTACAGGGTGGATGTCAAGAGGACGAGGCCAGTCTTTTTTCAGTGGTGCCCAGTAACAGAACAAGAGGAAATGGGCACAAACTTGTACATAAGTTCCATCTAAACATGAGGAGGAACTTTTTTATTTTGAGGGTGACAGAGCACTGGAACAGGCTGCCCAGAGAGGTGGTGGAGTCTCCATCTCTGGAGATGTTCAAAACCTGTCTGGACACGTTCCTGTGCAACCTGCTCTGGGTGGACCTGCTTTGGCAGGGGGGTTGGACTAGATGATCTCCAGAGGTCTCTTCCAACCCTATATCATTCTGTGATTCTGTCAGGCTCACATTAAAGATACCCTGAACTCTTTATGGGCTTGACTGATTTCCCTAGTGGCACTTAGAGTGAGAAGGATCCTTACTTTATATCTGGGTTTGAATTAAAGTAATATTTGATGTCTCATTTACAGAAATGAGACAAGATTATCTTTAAGGTCCCTTTCAATCCAAACCATTCTTTGATTCTATGAAAGCTAATCTCTATTAATAGTTATTAACTTGAAACAGTGTGCTAGACATAGTTTGTGTATATAAAAATAGAACCCCAGTGGAGCATTTCCATGCAGCAGGCAGTTAAAAACTGTTGTGACTTAAGTGATTGTTCCATGGCAAAACTGAAGAGAACAGAATTTAACCAAATTACATTTACCTTACCTGTAGGCCCTAGGTGAAAGGGATGATTTTGTTCCTGATTGCCCAAGTGATCAATCTGGAGATGGTGCAGCTAGTGAGCTGTCAAAATCACTCTGTAATCTGGTAGAATGTTACTCACTTTTTTTTTTTTTTACTCACAAGTATTTTTCAGAATTAGCTTAGTTGACTCACTTGCAGTGCTGTTTTCTTCTGTGAACATTGCATGGCTATACTGTGCTACGTATAATGGGAAGCCTTGCCCAAAGGTTGACTTTTCATTGCCCTTTTAAAGGGACAAAGCCTTCCACTACAGCTTGTCTCTGATTTAAACCCCAGCAAGATACTGCAGGAGTGCTAGTGCCAGCCAAAGGAGGGGGAGGCATGTGGAAGTGAACTGAAGCAAATCCTTTCAGTCATGGGTTACATGTGCATCATCTTGAAACTGTTGTGAAACCACAGCTTAAGAACACAAGGTGATTATAAACACAAATGAAGTGGATTTAATACATTTTTGTTGTCTGTAATGAGAAATGTAGACAGATAATAAACTAGCAACAAATTAAATGGGTATTGTTAAAAAAAATCCGGTGTCACCACAACATTAGGAACTTATATGCAGGTTGAGAGTTTTATTTTTGAGAAGCCCACCTGTTTTGGGGTTATGTCAATACATAGACACCTTAAACTTGTTCCTTTTAGAGTTTTAAATGTTTATTCAGCTTTATATGGGCATACTGAGATGCTTCAGTGAGGCTGTCTTTGTAGGATCAGGACCTTATTTAAGTTGTTGGAAATACCGTGTAAAATTTTGTAGCCAGGATTTAAAGATCAGAGCTGATAAATCTGCATGGTTTCCCTTAATCTTGATGCTACTGTAAATAATCTACTGATGTCTTGGTATAACAAGGGAGTTGCATGTTCTTAATGAAAATAAAGTTAAGAGCTCTATTTCTGGTAAAGTAGAACAGCTCTCTTTGCGTATTTGTAGATCAAATAGTTCTCAGGAAGTGTGTCAGTAGCCTTGTTTCATTTCCAAGGGAAAAAAAGAAGGAAGGGTGCTGTCATGAGATCGAAGCTTAAGACCTTGTTACCTTTATAAGATAAATTACAGCACAGCTACTGAAACAACTTACAAACAAAATGTCAAAATAATGTGAGGGAAGTACATCCTGCAGTATAGTGGCTTGACTTCTCCCAGCAACCTTGGTTTCCATGGTTGTTACTCTTTGTTTTACAAGGTTAGCCGTTTGTTTTTTGTCAGATTTCCATCAGCTAGGAAGAACATAGTGTGATTTTCTCAGAATATCAAGGTGTGAGTTAAGCTTTGTGGTTTGAGTCTTGCCAGCCCCTTGGATGTTGCTTGTCTTTCATGTGTTCAAAACAAAGGTTAAATACTGCTTAATGTTGTGTTCTGATAAGCTTTTACTTTCACTTTTCGTAATAGAAAAGTAGCTGTGAATTTGGTCCTGTCCTGTTGCTTCAGGCTAGTTATTCAGCACTGCTGTGGAGAATACCAGAAATATTTCTTCCCCAGGTGTTTTACAACTAGACAGCAGGATTGACTGGGTACGGAAGAGTTAGAAATGGTCTGATATGACATCAGGCCCGCCTGCTTTTTGTGTCAGCATGCCATGGATTCTCCACCAAAAAAACCCAAACCAAAAACATTTGCTTGCTGGCTTCATGTCCTGCAGAGCTGCATTTCATCTGTGGGTTTATGCAAATAAGTTTACTGTCTTCAACAGTTTACACTTCCCTGCTCACCAGGCTTCCTTCCAACTAGCCGTAGCCATGTAGCTTATGAAAATTTTTTCATGCTTCAGTTGAGATAAATGGACTCCAACTCTGCTTTGCTAGCCACTATGTTTTAAGCCAATTTTTTGGTATCCTGGAGAAATGAACTTGTATGGTTCCCAGCTTATCTCCATTTAATAATTCTCTCTAGTATCTGTCTTGAATACTTTATCCTGACTTAGTATTTGTCTGTTCTGTTGCATGTGCAGGAGGTGGTGCTGCCATCATTCTAATCAAGGACAAACACTCTAAGGAGCTTTCATCTTCTTTCTCCTTTGTGCTTTTGCAAAGGGGCAGTGTTTCCATGTCATTTACATTGCTTATTTCAGTTCTATGAGTTTGGTTGACCAAAGCAGAGTTTAGTTGAAACTAGTAGTTTTCAACTTCTTGTTTGTGGACCCTAGGGAGGGAGAGGTGGGGATTACTGCACCAAGTTACCTAAAGGGGTTTGTAAAAGATAACTGGGAAAAGTGAGTTTGTTTCAGTTACAGTGCTGACCATAGGAGCATGGCATAAGTCCACTGAAAACACTCCTTGCACTCAACAAACTTGAAGTGCTGAAAATAATGAGTCGAGACCCTTCGTTTGAGTGTCACCCTAATTTTGAGTCATGTTACCTTGGGTGCCTGGGGTTTGACATGCATGCTGATGCATCATTGTTATCTTAGGAAAATGGAATATTCTCTGCCTCTTTGAGTTCCTTGAGAAATGTCCCACAGTTCTGCTAGCCATGTCTGAGAAACCAAGGGAAACTAAGGGAAGGTCAAGGACTAAGTTAAAGATGTCAGTTTCCCTTTTTTTTTGTTTGTTTGTTTTCAAAGGCATTTGAAAAATCAGGGCTGCCAGCTAGATTGGGGAAAGCATGTTTTGTGTAAAATTGCATATGATATAGTCCAGTTGTTGAGATAACAGTTCTGCTGCTTTATTTTTCCTTCACTTGAAATAGGGAGATGCGTGGCCATAACAGCAGCGTGTACAGGTCTGTTGGCTTAGAAAGTTGCTCTTGGTTTCTTTAACCTGCCATGTTGCTTTAAAGCAAAGGGGAAATGGCTTTTCTCAATACATTTTGTGCATTTGAATTATGTAGATCGGATTTATCTGGTGATAGATGTCATTTCATAGTTTTTATTCATCATCTTCTGCTGTTTAAGGAAATACACTTAGGGTTTTCAGTTCTTTCTCTATTTTTAAGTGAAAAGGGGATACAGGGATGTTCGTAATTTAGATTGCTTAGCTTTCCCATTGCTGAAATAATTTTGACCCGAATCAGAATGTAATTATTACATAGTACTCCAGTTAGATATAGGTCAAAGTCCTTCTGTTGTTTCCCTTGGGAATTCAAACCTTTTATAGGCAGTCAACATATTTGCAAACCACTTTGCTGTTTCAAGCCAGTAAATTCAAAGCTAGAAAGTTTTATAATGTCCAGGCACACTCAAGTATATGTAGTGATGGAAATCAAGGATCCTGTTTGGAATTTCATAATGGTGATGAGTTATATGCATTCTGTTTGGGGTTTTTTTTGTAAATAATGAATTTATTTTTTTTTTCTCTGTTTGTAGTGACTAACGATTGGAGTGCCTTACGTTACTTGTGGCAAAATACAAAGGATAGACAAAAATGGATGAGTAGTGGTAAAGAATGGTATGCTAAAGATATGACATAGGAAGGAACAGAAACACTGAACAGAGAACTGAGAAAAAGACTTAACAGAAGAGCTGGAAAGAATTTGCCATCTGGGAAATGAAAAATAGCATTCAGTCATAAAGTGATGATGCTAAGTAAAATGATAGAACAAGTATTCATGGTTAGCTTCTTATCCAGTATGAAGCTCCATTAACTCTTGTAAAGAAAGAAAATTTGCATAATGTTATATCTCACAGCTGTAGGAGTCTATCAGTTTGCTAAAGCTCGGTCTTGAGGTACAGAAACGTTATCCTGGTGACTATGTTGCCTTTATTTTGCTAGGTGATGACTAGTTGAAGGATTGACAAAGAGAGGTGATGTTATCCAAGTTAGAGAGAGTATCTTCCCTTCAGAAAACCCTGTATCCTGGTGTCTAGAGTACTTCCCGTGTGGAAAAGCCACAGTTCCTACCTGCTGTGTTTGATTTGGGGCAGGAACTTTACTGTTGAACAAGGCGTCAGTTCAGGAAGTATAACAGGAAGAACTAAGTGCTGTATAAACATCTGTATAGACATATCAGAGGAGTAGATTTTTTTTTTTTTTAACTGAATATTCAAGTTGTTGTGCATTCCCCAAAGGCATAATCATAAACTTCACCCAGGAAGGTGACATTCTGTAATACAAAGTTATGATTAGTAATTGTATGTTGTTACCTCCACAAATATTGCAATGTATTCTCATCAGTATAATAATTTTCTAAAGCAAATTAACAGCCTACTGGAATTACAGATAGAATCCAGCTGAGGATTTTTTTTTTTTGTTATGGAATCTAGACTATAAAATGCAGTTTGAAATGCAAATCATAGAATGGTTTCTCTTGGAAGGGAACTTTAAAGATCGTCTAATCCAGCCCTCTTGCCATGGGCAGGGACATCTTTCACTAGACTAGGTTCCTCAGAGTCCCATCCAGCCTGACCTTGAATGCCTCCAGGCATCCACAAATTCTCTGGGCAACCTGCTTCAATGTTTTACCACTCTCAGAGTAAAGAATTTCTTCCTTCCTAATTTAAACCTGCTCTCTTTCACGTTAATGCTATTGCTGCTTGTCGTATCACTGCAGTCCCTGGTAAAAAGTTTCTCTTTGTTATTCTTATAAGCTCCCTTTAAGTACTGGAAGGTCCCATCCAGCCTGACCTTGAATGCCTCCAGGCATCCACAAATTCTCTGGGCAACCTGCTTCAATGTTTTACCACTCTCAGAGTAAAGAATTTCTTCCTTCCTAATTTAAACCTGCTCTCTTTCACGTTAATGCTATTGCTGCTTGTCGTATCACTGCAGTCCCTGGTAAAAAGTTTCTCTTTGT
The DNA here is from genome assembly GCF_001431845.1 of Calidris pugnax. Classification (NCBI taxonomy): domain Eukaryota; kingdom Metazoa; phylum Chordata; class Aves; order Charadriiformes; family Scolopacidae; genus Calidris; species Calidris pugnax. The sequence goes on from NW_015091062.1 coordinate 1,072,641, forward strand.
TATTCTTATAAGCTCCCTTTAAGTACTGGAAGGCTGCTATAGTGTCTCCCCAGAGCCTTCTCTTCTCCAGGCTGAACAACCCAAACTCTCTCAGCCTGTCCTCACAGGAGAGGTGCTCCAGCCCTCTCATCATCTTTGTGGCCCTCCTGTGGACTCACTCCAACAGGTCCATGTCTTTCTTGTACTGGGGACCCCTGAGCTGGACACAGTATTTCGAGTGAGTTCTCACGAGAGTGGAGCAGAGGGGCAGAATCACCTCCCTTGACCTGCTGGCCACACTTCTTTTGATACAGCCCAGGATACAGTTGGCTGGCTGGGCTGCCAGTGCACGTTGCCGGCTCATGTCCAACTTTTCCTCCACCAGTATCCCCAAGTTTAGGGCTGCTCTCAGTCCATTTGTAACCCAGCCTGTATTAATACTGGTGATTGCCCTGACCCAGGCTGGGCTGCCAGTGCACGTTGCCGGCTCATGTCCAACTTTTCCTCCACCAGTATCCCCAAGTTTAGGGCTGCTCTCAGTCCATTTGTAACCCAGCCTGTATTAATACTGGTGATTGCCCTGACCCAAGTGTGGGACCTTGCACTTGGCTGTATTGACCTTCATGATGTTCATATTTGCCCACTCCTTAAGCCTGTCAAGGTCCTTCTGGATGGTGTCCTTTCCCTCAGTGGCACTACTCAGCCTGGTATTATCTGCAAATGTGTCAAGGTTGTGCTCAATCCTGCTGTTTGTGTCATTAATAAAGGTACTGAACAGCACAGAACACAATACAGACCTCTGAGGGACACCAGTTGTTACTGATGTCCCTTTGGACATTGAGCCATTGACTGCAACTCTTTGGGTGTGATCACACAGCCAATTCCTTATCCATTAAGAGTCCATCCATCAAACCCATATCTTTCCAATTTAGCAACAAGGATGTTGTTTCAGAAATAATAGTTTCCCAAAGAAAATAATAGTTTTCTTTACATTATGATATACCTGATTGAGATCTGCAAAAGAATTAAATTAAGACTTTAATACGTCTGTAAATAATAAGCATTTTATTGCATTTTATGAACTCCCTTTGCCTACTTAACCTTTTTGTCAAATTTTCCTCTGGAGACAAAAAGCTTATTTCTATCAGGAGACTGAAGCTGCTGATGGACTGTGCAGAGTCAGATTTAAGGAAAAAAATCTCTCTGAAATAAAAAGTTTGGCTGAAGCAATCCACTCCAGACATTCAGAACTTATGATTTTGCTCTAGAAATTCAGCTTACGAATGTATATCAGTTCATATTGTTTCTGAATGCTGTTTCTGTTGATGGTGAGATCTGTTAACAACGAACATCACCTTATGCTCTTTTTTTTTTTTTTTTCTGAGGAGCAGAGGTTGTATGGAGAGGACAATACAGGGGAAAAATCCTCTGTTTTCAACTAAATCTTAGACAATAGTTTGTGTAAAAGTTTCTTTAACTGAGTGTCTTGAAAGTGCAAACACCAAAGCCATTGGGAAAGAAAATGGTTTTAAGAGAAGTTGCATCTGATTTTGGTACAGTTGGATCTCTATGGGCATCATGGTCTTGCTTTTTAAAAAACCTGTTTTAAAATGTGTATGATGCTGAAACTGATATTGTCACTAATAATTTTGGATTATGAGTGTTTATTTTGGTCAGTGCCTTGTGATAGTCTATGACTTGATTTTAATGTCATTTTAAAGAGACCCAGAGAAGAGGGGTCATCCTGGGGCAAAGGCACAGGCTTCCTTAGAGATTCTGGTTTTCCCACCTTCAGACTGTGATAGTGTTATTTTTCTGGTTCCCTAGCCTATTGTGGATGAGTTAATGCACACAAGGTTCCCAGAGCAGTTATCTGTGTTCTACAGAAACCTATACAGTAAGTATCATTGCAGATGACAGGCTCAAAGGACATTCATGTGAAAGCATATATCCTGTTCCTATATTCTGAGGATCTAGAAGAATAGCTTGCCTGCTATGAAATGCAGCGGGGCAGAGCTAAAAGTCTGACGATGACAGATAAGGAAGTGTGCATTTAATAGTGGCTACTTAACAGCAAATTGCTTGGGATTTCTGTTGTACTTTTTCAAGTGTGACTTAACAGATTCTGTGTTTGGATTTGGTTTGTGGGTTTTTTTTATTTTGGTTTTTTTTTAACTTCATGCAGGCAGGGTTGGCTTTTATCCAAAGGAATAGTCGTTTATGCAAAGGAGTAGTCCTCTTGAAATAGTACTTTACTGAAAGTAGCCCAGTCATTGTACTGCTCTGCATCCGGCACAATTTCAGAAATGGTCTTCTCTAGAAAAACCAAACAAACGTTGAAATTTCCAGGAATATAAATTTATCGAGTAGAAAGAAAAACGTTCTGTATTCATCTGTGACTGACTGGCTTTTGTGTAATGTAGTTTTGAGAAGTCTTGCAAATCTGCAACCATTTTACCATAAGGCTGTGCTTGCCAAATAGTTATAGCTTTATCTCTCAGAGACTGGAGGGGAAAGAAAAACACAACAACAAACCAAACAAAGAAGAGATAGGGGTTTTCGGAAAACCATGAGTGATTAATATTTAGTTTGCAAAATGTAAATACCTCTTTAATAACAATACTGTGATTAAGGCTTTAAGCAACAAATCTCTTTTTTAAAAGAACAGCTCTTTATTGCTTCATCTAAGGCATGTCATTTTTTTTTCTCTGGAAGCTGTCACTTTAAAGTGTAATGTCTGTGGGAGTGATTAATGCCTCTGATGTATTTCTAATCTTCATGGTACTTGCAATTAATCCTTGCGAAAATGCTACAATAAAAATGGTTGTTATCATCACTTTATGGAAGGGATGCAGTGGGTAGAAAGCATCCCAGAACAGATAGAGTCAAAACAGGACTACATCTTTCTCCTACAGGCCATTAAACCAGGCTCTCACTTGTCTCTGAACAATCCAGATATTCTGATCTCTTCCCTAATGACAACTTAGTATTACCTTAATCAGTCATTGGGTGAGATTTACAGATAGTCTTTGAGCAAATAAGCAGAACCTCTATTTCTTCTCTCTTGTAGGTGAGTGTCTTAATTGCTTGATGACAAGTCATGCTTCTGTCTGTCTAGTCCAATTAATCATGAATTCTTCCCTTGAATAGAGTTTCACTAGATGGCAGGAAGACTTTCTGTCCATGAAAGCTCTCTGGTTGGATGAATAGGAAGCTCTTCTTAGAGCTGTGTGTGTGGCTGTGGGGGGGTGAGGGTATGAAATCTCTAAGGTCTGAGAATTGGCACAGGACTGTTGTCCTGGATGAATACCTCTTGGCCTAAATGATTTGGTTTTAGAGTTGGAATTTTTTTTTTTTTAAGACTGACTTTTACATCGATGCACTCAGCTATGCTAGCATTTACTCATATTGGGTCCATGAGGAGCCTGATGCTCTTGAAAACTGGATTTATGTGGAGTGCCTGATTTATGACCTTGCTGGTATGGAAGCTTTTTTAACCATCCATATCTGCAGCTTTTGGTGCCTAAACTTGGTGGGCCTGTCAAGGGGTTTTATGGTGCCTATGAGGGTTTTTGTCCTGGACGTATAACTTTGGGTCATTCTGCTTGTGGATTTGGGCCCACTTGCCTTAATATGTTTCCATCATTCTTGCCTGAATGCCAAACTGGCCTTGGCATAACCTCTAGGTCAAGGAAGCAACAAATCAAGGAAATCTTCTGTACGCCATAGTCATACTGCTGGTTCTGCAGCTGTGTAAGCCTGTTATATAAACAATTGTGGTATGCATTGAGAAAAAACCCAAAAAACCTTAATTTCACTGTAGTGCAAAACCTTAGCTCGCATCCCTTCACCCTTGATGTAAGCTGTATGTGAACACGCAGTACCTGAAGAGATTCTTCTTAGAATTGTGCATTCAGAAGCCTTTGTGGGGGCAGTATTTTCAAGTGAGTTTCTGCAGTACCTGTCTGCATGTGAGAGAGACTTCAGAGTTCTTCATATCCCTCCGTATGGTATTTCCTATGTGGTTTATTTTGCCATTTCATTCTTTTTTGCAACAGTACAAAAATTTGCTTCCTAGAAACTTGATGGCAGGTCATGTACTCCTATAAAACTGGGATATCAACCACAATATTTCTGGAAGAACATGAATGCTTTCCTGAGCTCCTCTTCTCTGCTGTGGATACTGAGCACACACAATTAACACGTTTTCTTTAGGAAGCCGGTTTCTTGTATGCAATGTATCTGCACTGTCTTTGCAACAAAACTGGCAGGGTGGTATTTGTGGTGCAGCTGGTGACTCTGGTTGTTTTTTTTTTCATCAATTCCTGCTTCACCAGCTAAGCTCAGATGTTTCCTGACACCGTGTAAACAATACGATATGTTATTTGTATGGGTTTCTGTAGCCCGGAAAAATAACTGATTGCAAGTGTGGCTGAGTAATGCATAACTTGAGAATTCTGTACCTGTAGTTGCCAGATGATCATCATTCACTGGGGAAAAAACCAAACAAAACAAAAGGCGTTTTTCCATTAATGTTATCATAAATAATTCTAAAATCCTAGACAGAGGATATACAGACTTGTATTTAATTTATTGCTCAACACTGTATCCCTTCTTCCCCCCAGATAATTTACTTTATCTAATTAACATAAAATCCACAGTATTTATTAAATTCAGTTGAATTTTATTGGTCGTCTGTTCTAATATAAAGCTTCCTTGTCTTTTCCCAGAAGAGGACAGACGTTTTATGATACCACCACAGATATCACAACTGTAGTGCCCTCCTACAATTTGTATGGTAGTCACAGATTCATTTGAGTTACTCTTTGAATTACTCAGCAGCACTTAGTAAGTAAAAACAGTTCAGTGGCTGTGCCATCCCCTAAAAGGTGGAATAGCCACCGCATTACTCTTATCCTCACCCACGTCCTCTCAGCTCCTCTTTCCTGGCTATGTTTCTTCTCTTGGATGGAAGCTGCCTGTGACTGTAGCAGCATTTTGTTTTCTTGTTCCTGTAACACCTCATTGTCTGCTTGAATTCAATAAGTAATAATCATGAAAATGTACGTGCAAAGCCTGAATCTCAGAAAAATATTTCATTAGCTGCTACTTGAGACCTGAAGCACAGTTTACAAAAACTGAGGACACTTCAAAAGCTTTCTATATGTATGTTAATACTGCACATAGGCTGCTACTCCTTCTTAAGAGGTGTAATTTAGATCCTTAGGTTGAGCCTTGTTTCTGAAAGAGCAATTGCAGAATGATGTTCTGGCAATATTCTGGGTACAATTCCTGTGTTGCTTATTGCTGCAGAGTCCCTTATGTAACTGTTCTGTATTAACCTTGTTTGTCTTGACAATCTGAAGTTGTCGGCTCTAGCATAGCCTGGTTTATGGCTTCTCATTTTTTCACTTTAAACTACGTTCTGTGTCCTAGTTGAAAGTTAAAAGAAAAATCAGTGTTCTTGTCTTTGTGTAATCACATAAACCCTGAACAGCTTCAGAAGATAATTTTCTTTTCAGTAGAAAATAAATTGGGCAGATGAATCCTTTTGTGAACAAGGAGAAACAGCTGATACATGTTTGCTGGGCTATTTTACACCATGGTTTGTCGTCTTTAAAACTTTTCCATACAAAGAGTGTAATAAATGACCTTTGCTTGCTTAGTGAGTCATTTGGTTAGGTTGCTTAGGTACCTTTTGTGTCTCCATCACAATATATACATAATTAGAGAATTCACATGTGCACAAGCACTTGCTACCTTTGATGCAGGACTGTTGTGGCATCCCTTTGGACCAGTATAACTATCACGTGTAGTGTCCAGTCTTTTTACTCTTGTCAGTCTGCAGTTTCCAGTTGGGGTGGTTCAGGCCTACAGCACTCCTTTCTTGCTCTTGCCATTTTTTTTCAGTATCCCTAATAACAAGCCCGGAGCTCTAGTTTGTTTAATGTATGTGTAGTGTCAAATTATAGTTCAGAGAATTCTTGTACATTTTGTTTATGTAATATGGTGTGATATGTTTATCTGCCGATTTACTGGTCAGATAATTCTAGGTGTGCACTGGAATCCAAGTCTAGTCCTTTTTTATTGAATTACTGTATTTTTCTACTTTTTTTATAGTCTTAGGTAATTTCATGAGAATTCTTCCTATACTTTTAAACTGTGTTCTAGTCACTTGGGGGGTGTGTGTGTGTATATTATGTATGTAACTTACATAATTTGTGTGTAACATGTAATATCTTTTTAAATTCCTTCTCATGATAATAAGAAAAAAATGACCTCAGGTACAGTTATATGACACTAATGTTCACTCTTTTCTTATTTTCCAGCTGTATGGGGAAACTTTGTCAATATGAGGTAATGTATATATCTTTTGTATTGAACGTCCTTATCTGCAATACAATTAACTTACCTTTCCCATCAATGTGTATCCCTGTGTATCAAGTAGGGAGAAACTAGAACAGTAGCTCACACTTGCTGTTTGTATAGTTGCTAAGCAGCTGATCCCACTTTTTAAATACAAGGTGTTCAGTCTCAGGGTTATGTCTGCTGCAAATCTTGTTTAGGATCATACTCTTAGTTCATCATCTGCCTTTCTTTACACAAATTCATCTTCTGTTTTGGACACATTTTCAGGCAAGTTGGTTGGCATAGCTGGACACTTGGGCTTAGATTCTGCTTTTCCTCAATGCAGATCTGGCCATATCTCAGTGACAGTGCAGGCTTAAACATTGAAGACCAGCAGATCCTCCATGGCTTGCTGTAATTATGTTTCTGTACCTAGAATTAGAACTGTGATTTTCAGGGTTTTTCCTCATTGGGAGAGAATCTGATTGTTTAACTGCTGAAAAGCAAAAAAATCCTGTGCAGTGCCCTGGAATCTTTGCCCTTAGAAAAAGAAAAGCACAGCATACGCCTGCAAAACACACAGATTTTCACAGCATTTCTGCTTGCCTGTGCGTCTTTGTCCTCTGGGAAAATTCACCAGGAAGACACAACTGAAGAAAAAGGTGAAGAGAATATGGGGACAGTCTGTTCCCTACAACAAAGCCTTTGTGCTTGGAGGGCAAAACTATTTCAGCATGTTGTTTTGCCAGTAAAGTGTTTTGGTACCCTGTTGCCATGCTTAGCGGCACAGAGTGAAGAAAGTTTGAGGCAAAGTAAGAAAATTAATGAATTTCCTGTGGGCTTTGATTGACCCAGGACAGCTTCCCGTGGGATCTGTTCCTGTCTGAAGCCGTGCACTTCACTTCTCTGGGAGTTTCCCACCCTGGCTATGAAGTGTTCAGCTGTTAGGCAAACAGCTGCTGCGGCTTGCAGATGGAGATGACATTTAGATTAGAGTGTTATCGTGACCAGCAAACTATGGCAGTTTAGCAGCTGTTACACCGGCAGCTGAGCATTTCCAGAGGAAGGACAAGAACCTCAGAGAGGGGTTTGAGGAGGGCACGTGGGCGTGGGATCCAGCGTGCTCATTCCCTGATAAGCTGTCCTTACAAATTCTGCCCTTAGCTGCATCTGACTTCTTACTTGAGGTGTTCATTATAGAGCTATCAAGGGGGAAACTTTTTCTGAAGGTTTGATGTTGGTCCTCAGCCGATAAGATTGGCTTTCTTAGGAGGAAGAGCTGATTAAAAACTAAACTGCAGAGTGCCAGTCTTTGAGTTCCAGGATTTGTGAATAAACAATAGTAGGAACTATTTTTGAGGGATTTTTTTATTTTTTTTTTTACTACCTGAAAGGTTTCCCAAATTTTCCTTGCTCATTTAGCAGAGAGGAAAGGCTATGTATTTCACAGATTGTTCGTATAGCTTTTTGTAGAATTATGTAATTTGGGAAAACGTTTGAAAAATTCACAGGAATTACTTAATATTGATTCCTTATAGTAAATTCATATTATGTTAACTGGAGAATTTTTATTTGCCACAATTACAATAAATTGCAATTTGTTTTGAAAAGGTGGTTCAGGGTCTGTGTGTCTTAGTCTAGGAATTTAGTCTACTGATATGACACAACCAATCTGGTCAATAAGGTTTTTGCTTCATTAATAGACCGAATAGACTTTTTAGTAACAGAGTTTTACAGAGGGATATGAAGGGAATCATTGCTCTGACTTCTAAGAGTGTGGCATATGTACATCTGCTTAACAAAGGATCTTCTGTTTCTGTAGGTGTAATGACTTCAGGTCCCAAGTAAAGGAGCTCTGTTTTATTTGAAAGAACTCCATTTTATGTTGGATACCCACGAATCCTCTAGTATGCAAAAATTTACTACTATAAGATAAATAATTCCCCTTTCAGAAGGTTTAATTGAAAAAAAAATTTTTGCAAATATAAGGAAAATCACATAGACTAGATGCAAGAGGTAAAATTTAAAAATACATATTCTACACTTGTAGAAGTTTACTCAAAGAATGAACACAACTAATTGAGATACTTTACACAATTAGAAACTAAATAAGACCACACATATTTGTGCAAGACACCAACTTCTTGACAGTACTCTTGTTTTCACAAGTTGCCTTGACTTCCTTTAGTATATAAGCTTGGCTTAATTTTGAACAAGTAACATTTGTGTGCTAAGTCAGTATTGACCGTTATATGGTCACTTAACACAAGTTTTGGTATAGTTTTTTTTTTTTCCTGGTTTTTGTAGAAGTTCAAAGTCAAAGCTAGACACATTTGCCCTTCTCTCTTTTTGATTGAAATTACAGTTACAGTTGTGGCTTTAAAGGAAAATGTTTTGTTAGCATACAGCATACAGTAAACAGACCCTCAAAAAAAATCTTAGGCTTTTGCGTACTAAAGCGACACTCAAAAATATTTCTGCTTACCCTACTTTAGTGCAGTGATTAGACAGTTTTCTACAATGAAGTTAACTATCTCTGTAAAATTAATGTAATCTATTGTTGTTATGTTTTTCTGTGGGGTTGGTTCAGTTTCTTCCAAACTTGGTGACAGGACTGGCTGATTTCAGTGGGAATTGGACCATCTTCTTTCATTTGCTCTGAGTATGTCTTTAAAATAATACTAACTTTGAAGGGGTACTTTGAAGATACTCTTTTAATAGGAAAAGTATATGCAAGTGCAGTGGAGCAACTATGGCTTTAGATATGGATTATGTTTTTTTCTTTTCTTGCCAACAGGTCTCTTCAAGAAAATGGGGATCAGAAGGTGGAAAGTAAAATAGAGGAGGTTAGTTTGCTAATATTTGTAGTCTGTTTTGTTCATTTGACTCATTTCATATTGAAACTAAAACCATTTAAACCATTGGATTTGTGTCTGTACGTAAGTTTTTGAACTGTTCTTCACTGTAGCGGAGTTTCTAACATAGATCCGCGACACTCATCTGTGGTTGGTTGTTGGTTTTTTTTTCCCCCTCTAAACCTTTCTTGAAGTAATAGCTCTATGTCTCATTTGCTGCAGACTGTGGTAGAGTGCTCCTGAGAACTGTTTTTTGTTATTGAATGAAGGATAAACACAAAGTCTTTCCTCTGCCACTACTACAAAATTTTAAATATATATATATATATGTTTGATTAGAGATTCAAGCCCTCCCAAAAATGCTTTGTTTTGTTCTTAACTATTGAACGAAGGGAGCGTTGTTTGTGGCCAGGGATGGTGTGCGGTACCAATGCTTTAAGCACAAGTCCTGGCAATTTCTGGCATAGAAGTGGGTATTGAACACATCGGTGGTTCTGAACTGCTGTACCAATACCTCTGAATTTCCATTTCTACCTATGTTGTGAAATGTTAAGAATGCGTGCAACAGATCTTTCTCTGATGTTTTTAGACTTCCAATCTAATAAGAATAAAATAAATAATTTCATAAATACAAAAGTCTTTTAAGTCAATATCCCCTACCCCTTGTGTGGGTCTGCCTGGTGTCTTGTGTTCCAACAGCTTTATATAGCTGTTGTTCCTCTTGACACACTGAGAAGCCCATTAAATTTGCTTAAAATCAATGGAAAAATAGGTTATTAGTTTGTCTTTTGCATTCCTCTCTCTTTTTGTTTTTAATTTCTGGTAAACATTGCAAGAAGGATTCTAAAAATCCCAGTTGTTTAACAATGGTTAAATGATTGAAATGCAATGGGTAAATTATAGTTACTACAAGATCTGATAAATTGAGCATTTCTGGATCTTGTTTTTAAAGCTTTAATTATACAGAATCTTGAACCATCAATATAAGTACATCTGTTTCAAGAACTATTTGTTGTTCCACGGAGCTAGATATTTAATGAATGTAAATGACAATACTGTATTTTCTCTTAACATGAATATGCAGCTTATTCCAGTTTATGAAGTTCCTGAATTGTCTAGCTCTAACCATCAATATTTGTATAAACCTAATCAATAGTCATTGGTGCCTATATATATGCCATTGCTATATAGTACCATTTCAAGTGATAAGTCTCTGATAGCTTTCAACTTACATGTGGCCTTAGATGGTAAATTTTTTTGACAAGGTTTTAGTAAACTTAAAAATGAGTTCAGGGACTTGTAATTTGGCAAGACTCTTAGAAATTTGAGTCACGTGATAAAGGACCTGAAACTAATGCTGACTTAATTGATTCTCACTTTCAAAGCGGTGAAAATGCAAACAGAAGTCTTGATAGGTGAACTGTGTTTTCTGACAAATTTCCTTTTAATATTTTTTAAAAGCCTAGATATACCTTTGAATCATAGCGTCAAACCTGTCTTAGGTATTTAAACATGAAGTTTTTTTGAATCCACATACCGTCTTCTGAGAGAATTGTATATAGCCTTTGCACTGGAGCCAATGCTCCTGTTGCTGTGTCTGTGTACTCTTTAAGTATGTGTATCTGCTGTCCATTTAAATAATTGAGGTTTTACCGACTGTTCTGTTGTGCTGTTGCTCGATATAGATTGCCTTTAACAACCTCAGACAAGTCACTTGTGACTTCACTTTGCCAAATAGGAATCATAACATTGGACGTTCTTATCAACAAGGCTATGGCACTCCTGGCCTTGAGGTGTTTTGTTTTCAGTGATAAGATAAGGGTTTTCACATTGTACTTGGTGATTTGATTTTTGGTGAAAGAGATTCAAAGATTTTTTGACATGAAGGATGCTTTAAGATGTAAGTTTCTTGGAGTGTCTTCATAGGAGAGTATTTGCCATAATTTTTACTCTAAAGTAACAACCTATATGTTATGTTTTGTGATATGAATCTTGTTCTATTCTTCAAATATTAAATATTCCTTTATTTTAGGCTATTGCACCTCTACGGGAGAAAATCAAAGATCTAGAAAAAAGGTAAGCCTTGTCTGCTAAATTTGGGAAGCAGTTAGAAAGCACAGTTTCTGTTCTGTAGCAGTCAATTCTGTAGTTGCAGGCTTGAGAAATGTTTTGCATATACCCTCAGTATCTTTGGATTTTTATCATATATAAGTGAGGATGGGGCCTCGAATGCTGGAAGACATTAATGATTAAGGTATTCATGTTTTTAATTAATTCCACTACGTAAACTGGGAGTGCTGAATTTCTGTGAAGGCCAAATCCTGTGGAGGAATTTGCTAGTTTGAGTCTAGCTGGATCTAGAATGGATTACCATGGGTTAGTAAGTCCAGCCTAGGTGTGTGCTAAAGCATATTGGTTTCAACTTCAGGAAAATGAAAAGAGGTTTGACCACACATTTCCCACGCTTATGATCAGTTGCCATGGTTCAGCAATTTGCTTGTGAATCTTAGCCTGTGCACATGTTTTGGGTGAGCCCAACTGACTCACTTCTCTCAGGATTTGCAAGGCAATGTGGTTATCTTGGATTAAACTGCATCATGTGATTGAGGAAAAACAAGCTTTTTGATGAGCTGCAGATATTTAATTTGTGCTGCAGTTCTGCAAGCACCATAAATTGACATAGTTGTTTGAAAAAAGAAATAAATAATCCAAGCCTGATCCATTTCTCCCTGGCTGCTGGTGTCCACCCTGCAACATCGTTTCCTCGCTTTAATGCCAGCAGAAGCACTGATGATTAGTGCTGGATGGGTGCTGATAGTAAGCTGGATGGGGAAACCAGGCATTTCAGTCTCCCTTTGCAAATAACTCTCTCTCTCCCCAACCTGATTGCCTTTCTGCCACATCAGTTCTTCCACCTGGGTGTCCTCATGGGCAGGTGCTTTTCATCACAAACTAGAGTCTGGAACAGGGGTGGGAATTGTCAGTGCTAACGAAGACACTGCTGCTTTTGGTAGTTTCATAGGTGGGTGGCACTGTTTGATGTCCCAAGCAAACAGCTAGCTGAGAATGCTGCGTTACAAAGGGCCAAGTCCGGACTTACCCAAGCAGTGCCAGTGAGCCTGGATGGTTACGTGTGGCATACCGGTGGTTGTGTGCTGTTCCTCTGGAGAGGGGGACACAATCCCATTGCTCTTGGCCAGTGCTATGCTTGGCACCTGCAGTGTCTTGAGTTTTGTCTTGCCAATGAGCAGTTACCCTCCTCCTCCCAACCCTCCTAGTCTGTTAAAAAAATGTTGTCAGTTCTGTTTTTTACAATGAATTTACAATGATTTGAAAGATTCAGTGACCTGCCATGTGCAATTTATTTCAGTGAGAATACTGATCTGATTGCTCATCTCTTAACATGCACATGAACTTCACGGGTTGAACTAGGTGATGTATTCGCAACATGAAACAAATAGCAGACTGTGTCACCTGTAGTAGTTGCCTGTGATACTACCATACCGATTATAATGGTCAAATAATAGAGATTTTATGTTCAGAAGAAATTTTTGATGTCCTGCCTCTGTTCAAATGACTTACTTAATCTTTATTGGTAACCCAGTATATCTTCAGTTTCAGCGGTTGGCAATTTGGATATTTCCTTCTGCCATTCACTGAGGACCTTTGTAGGAGTGTATCCTGATTGCTCTTTTTTTTAATAATTGTTATATTTTTCCAAATGAGCGATGAGTTGCTGGGTGAAACCATGAATTTAAAACTTCTCCCAGGAGCCATCTAAATGCTCTTTTCTTCTTGAGTAGTGTTTGTAGTGTATTGACGAGACCTGTTTCAAATGTCTAACAATGAGGAGAAAGAATCAAAATATATTTTTTTACCTCTGTATGAGCCAATCTGGGAATTAGACTTTCACAAAGTGTGGGCTTGGGGTCTTTTATGGCCCATATCAAAATATGGGTTCTTATTTTGGGTTCTTCAAATAGTGTAGCCATTTACCGCTGCTGGTTTAGCTGCATGTGGGTTTTTGCAATTAATTTTTGAATTTTATATCTATGTAAAGTGACACAGTAATCACTGTCAGGTGCCTAAAGGCGGATCCTGTTTGCAAAGCTTGCTCTCTAGTGTAAATGTTTTTTTACCTCATAAGCTTATAAAGCCTGAAGTCAAACCGTCGTCATGCTTTTGGGAAACAGGAAAGACAAGAATTCCTTAATGCTAGTCTCATGACAAGAGATTGTTTAACTGACATTAAAGTTGGACCGTTTTTATTAATAATTTGCACAGCAAAAGCATTGCTGTGTAGTCATCAAACCAAGTATTAGGTCAAGATAAACTGAACATTGTTGCTAAAGATAAACATTCAACTGGATCAGTTCCAGATTCCTGCCGCCTGCCTGTGAGCCCAGTACTGGTGTGATGGAAGGAGCAACAGTGGTGGGGAGGGTCCCTTTGGCAGCAGTATTATTCCATGCTAGATTACTGTGACCTTAAAAATGGCAGTCTTTTACCTTGCATCAAGTTATTTGGCACTATGCTTTTTTTTAAACTCCATAAGCCCCTTCTTGTTATTGGTGCGTTTGCCTTTCTGTCACAGGAGGGCTGTGTTTTACAAGTCCGCATTATACTTACACATTGCTGTTTCTCATTGCTTCTCAGCTTAAATCAAAGAAATAAGGTTACCATTAGTGACCCATGTGGTGATACAAAGCAAGTGTAGGTTACTTCTTATTTCAGTCTTCCTGTATGAGTAATATTGGAAGATTCCATTGCCATGTTCCCCCTATCCAGGAAGCTGAAAATCGCTCTCGCTCTGGGATGAAAAGTTGATACAAGTACAGAAGCATCTTTGCTTCGCTGCTGAAGAATTCCTGTTGAGCCAGTACTGCAGGTTAGAAGCAAAGGAGGTGTTTCAGATCAGAGGTGTAGGGTCAGTTCAGTCAGTCTATTTGTGTCTGTACACCTGCTGCGTGCCACATCCAATTGCATCTCTAGCATGTGGACTTACCAGAGGAGAAGAGTTACCATACTTTGATTTTTTTCCAGCATCCCACTGATACTCAGTTAAGGAAACCCAGCGCTATTAAAATACTGCTGAGACTACAGTGCTAATTACTGAAATAAATAAAATAAAACTCACACCTTCCTTTGGAGGAGTTTGTTGCTGTATGCAGAATGAACACCAATAGGGGGAGAAAGAAGTGATACAGTTGCATGTCCATGAAGTTGTCCAAGGTTCTGACCGTCAGTTTTAAGCTTGAGAGAGCATCTAAGAGTCATACATCACATAATTTTATTTTTAGGATATTTTAGTTTTGATTAAGTTCCTGTAAAGGAGGTGGTGCAAAAAAATTAAAGTAGCTTGAAGATTATCAAAGCAATGGTAGCTATTTCTGAGAAGAAAATTAGGATTAGCTTTCTGACAAAAATTATTGAAGTATCTGAAACAGAGTTTCATCGATGTACTGATGGTAAACTATATATTGATTACTGTGAAACTTTAGGGAGAATTAAAACTTTGTAATATAAACTTCACATTGAAACTTGAGGAAGAAATGCTTGTAGTCACTGTGGTAAGTCAAAACAGCTTGCTTGTTTTTCTGGAACTTTTAAGAAGGTTGTTTGCTTTTTAAAAATTAAAGGAAAAAAAAGTCCAATCGCTACTCTTGTTCTATTGTTTTATTCTCTTGTGATGTCATGCTTGGCACCAGTTCTGCTCTCAAAAGGTAGAAGTGATTAATTCTAGAACATCAGATAAGCAGAAATATTAAAAGGACTTTTTGCAGTTCAATTTTGATGTTTCTCCCGGTACTTTTACAAAGCATAGGCATTTTCTCATGTGGGCCTAGATCCTTCTTTAGAAAAAAGGACTAAACATATCCATAGCAGAACTTTAAGAATGGGAGGTTGTCAGAGCAGTTTTTCATATTTCAGAGGCTGATATGTGAAAGAATAAGCAAGGCTGAAACTTACATAGTTTTTCTTCTTTATTTTGAAATATTTTGTAGTTTCACTCAGAAATATCCTCCGGTGAAATTTTTATCAGAAAAGGATCGTAAAAGAATCCTGGTAAGTTGTTATTTACTCAAGGGTTGTTTTGGGGAAATAAATAAATAAATCTGTGGAATGCAAAGACATGAGCAATGATAAAGTAAACTACCTCTTATGTCATATGTACAGGGTTTAGAGTAGTACTTCATGTATTCTGTGTTGATGCTCTCAAACTCAGCATATGGATAATACACTTGGGCTCTGGTTTGGAGATTTGACTTGCCAATTAAGCTGTTGTTTTCTGCTTGTAACATCTCAGGACTGCATTGCCAAAGGGTCTTTCATCTTGTGCTCCCAGATGGCTTAAACTTGCAGAGACTGGGAAACTTCTTAGGCACATGTTGACAGAAAGCTTGTGTGACTGAATTGGACAAATTCTAGTCTTTAGGCTCGAGAAGTAGCTGCACTGCAGCACTGTTAAGAAGGACCAGTTAATTAGACTGAGGGAATACTGTTCTCTGTTGCCTTCTGTGTTATTTCTGATATTTTGAAGCATCACAGGTGTTTTAGGGTGGAAGAGGAAGGCAGGTTAAGTCAGGACAAGTAGTCATCCAAAGCATTCTTAAACTTAATAAAATGTGCTGCAACATCAGCTTTCCTGTTCTGTCTACAAACACTTTTGAAGTTAGCTGTATCCTGTTTTTTTTTCTCTTGTTTCTGTCTGTCCTGGGGAAAAAAATGTCCCCACAGAAAGTCAGAGAAATTATAGTTACTTAAGATGTATAAATATAGAAATATGAATGTCTGCCTCTGTAGTAGAGAGCAGTGTCTGGGACAAATCCCTGGTAAGGTGCCTGACTTATCTGGAGTTCTTCTTTGCTTTGATCCTTAAAAATTTTGAAGAAAAACACTAAGATATAAATAAAAACAATTTTTGTTTTTACTGCTTTACAGTCCTCACTGCTATTGCAAAACTTCATAAAGAATAAGTGTTACTGAATTAGTTTAGTTCTTCAGTGTTGCTCTGTCTTTATGACAGTCTGAAGGAGATAGATCTTTAGGCTCCTTGTTCCCTTGTTGAATATGGAAGGTACATTGAGGAAAACATCAGAGGCTTAATCCTGAAAATTCTTAAATCACATGCTCATGTGTCCAAGTATAATAAAGTTACTTAATGACATGGGTTTTTTGTGTAAGCAAGAAGGTACTTGAAGAAAAATATTAGTGCAGGCTGTTAGGCTATGGAGCTCTTAATGTTAATTTGTAAACTTTGCCTCTTAAAGATATTGGATATTTTTATGAAGTCTCTTGCTTCAATGGTGATGGCAACTAGTTGGAATAGGAGTGTTTTCTGGTGGGTCGGAGGTGAATAGTTTTTTGGTGTCCACCTATTTTGTAGTGTTTAAATTAATAAATAGAAAGCTGGCTGAAAGGGTCAGGGACTTGTTCAGTCATTTCTTCTCTCTCGTGGTTGGGAACTAGTTCAGTGGCAACTCAGAAGGGATTTCACAAGCCTCCTGCCCACGTGGGCAGTTTTGTTCTGTTAGAATGTTGCTGTCACACTCCTACAGGGAAAAGTGTTCATTTGAGTAGCTGAAGTCAGCTTCTTGAGAACTCATGTAGACCTTACACGACACTTGGAAGTTTCTCAGGAGTAAACATAAAAATCGGCGAGCCAAGTGAACTTTTGGTAGATGATTTGATTCGTATTTTGTTGATGCTGCATCTTTTCCTGGAATCCATTCTAAATTCTGATTTTTCTCTGAATGCAGTCTCCACAGTGCTGACCTGATCAGACAAGAGTTCTAGCAGTTACTTTTGTATTATGCTGCATCTATTTGGAGATGATTGCTAGTAGGGGTGGTATTTCAGCTGAGACTAGATACTCTGGCATTTCCATTCAAAAGAGCTCAAGTCTTCGTCCTGTTGTGTCTGTTGTGTGGTTTCTTTTCTCAATTAAATGTGGTAGACCAATTAAAGCATAAAACTGAAAAAAAAAATATAGTTTCCATGTGGGACAATAGATGTTTTGAATCTGCCTGCAGACAGCAGAAATGAACCTATCTAGCAAATACACAAAACTTAAGTGCCTCTAGTCGAGAAATTATCAGTAATATTTGTGCTTTCTAGTAGATGCTGAAGTTACTGAGCATATTGGCACTACTCAGTAATTAAATGTTTTTATTAATGATGTCTTATTAAAGAATGTCTATTTAAGCCCATGGGGCTGGTGCTTCATTTCTGATACGGAAATTATTCACATGCAGTATATAATTTTGTAGATTAATGTGTCATTGTGATTTGCAGGAAGTCATATTTAGAAATGAATTATATTGACCTTGCTTTTATGAGTGATTACAGGAAGGTTATACAGAGAGCTTCAGTGATAAATCCTCTTTTCTTTTTTTAATATAGCCTCTAGTAATGATAAAAATTTATACAGTTGTTTACTTTTCCAGGGGAAATTCAGCTCCTTTTCCAAGTAGTTCTTTATCTAATAGCTGTGGAAGTGATATGTTAATAAAGCTAACATAGTTTTGTCATAAAAACTACTTACCGATTTAAAGTAATTGGAGACTTCTTTCCAGACAAAATTGGTTTGTGCTTTTTTTTTTCCTTTTTTTTTTTTTGCTTGCATATAGCATAGTAGAGTGCTGTAAGCAGTGCTTGGTTGGTTTACAGTTTTTTTCCAAAAGGAAGACGGGGAAGATGACACCTTCTTTTACTGCACCAAAGACATATTGCGAGCATCTAGTTTGTCTCCTCTGGAATCCTGAAAATAGAAGTAGCAGCAGGCAATTTCCTTGGACCTAAGTTGAATGAATAGGTTCAGGTCATCTGCAGAAAATTTTTGTCCTGGTCACCACAGAAAGCAGAACCCTTGGAACATTCAGCACAGCTGCAGCTGACTTCCAAGTTAAAAACTTATGACAGTAGGTTTTCTGTGCATATTATTTTTCTCTTGGTAAGTGGTGGCACCGGGTAGAGCACTGTTCTCCCTTGGTTACTACCATTCTTTCCTAGTTCACGGCATTCTGCCAGAGACCTGTTCTTCCCTCCTCTGGGAAAGAGGGCTTCTCCTAAATCCTCTTTCTTCTTCAGCTTTGTCAAGGAACTGAATCACATATTGAATCTGCTACGAGGAATCCCTGATAAACTCAAAAGAATACTTGATAGACCAACTAAATGATTATTTTATTAACTGGTACAATGTCTTTGACACACTGATGGCCCTGAATTTTTAAGAAGAGAAACAAGTGTGAAACTACAAGAAGTGGACATTCGAGTTTTTACAGAAGAGACCAGATGTAGTTATCTTCTTTCCTTTTCAATTTTTGATAGCTTTCTATTTGCCTTTGTGTCTTTCCTGGTTTCGGGGTTTTTTTGTTTGTTGGTTGTTTTTTAAAAAAAAAAGAAAACATTTTTGCTAGTCTGGCTTGTTTCAATAGTGGATGGGGATGGAGTGGGCAGGATAAAAGTTTAGGCTTTGAATAGCCCAAAGGGAAAGAACTTCAGGTATCCACATCGTTCTCCACACAGCACTTTGTCACTGGGGCACATCACCCATTCATTAGATGCCTGCTTGACAATTTCACCACATCCTTTTGTTGTTTTGTTAGTTGTCACTGCAGCTGAAGAATTGAGATCAACAGCTAAATCACTTTCAAAATGTGAATTTGATCATGCAGTCATATAATATAGCTGTTGCTACATGGGGATTTTACAAGTCCCTTGGTTCTTTGAGAGTGGTGATCTGTCATGTTTTTGTGTATTCTTGAAAACAGCTTATGAAGCGCAGAGAAAATAATGGCTTCCGTAGATATGTCTCTGGAGGTGTCATACAACTTGCAGTTCTACTTCTTTCTGTGTTGACTGCTTCAATACTGAGTTAGTGATATTTTTTTTTTCCTGTTTGTTTGTTTACTGTTAAAAGACTGAGGTGCAGAAAGGGAAAAAAATGAAGAACTTCCTTGCTTCTACATCTGCAATGGAACAACAGTACAAGTTTTTAAATATTTTATTTCTGCTTATTTCTTTGCAGTAAAACAACATAAAGTTCCAAGACAGGCAAATGCTGGATGTCGGAGCTAATGGTATGAGAGGCTGAAAACAGAACGATAGGATGTGGGCTATGGATGCATTAAAACACAAAAGGAATAATCTTGGGTTTAGCAGATATTTCAAATGAGAGATCCTCAAAGACTTGCTTTCGTCTAAGAATATGCTTCCTTCCTTCTATGAAGGGTGAAAGAATTTGTAGTGCTTACTCAGGACACCTGTCTTCCATTTAAATCAGACAAACGCTGGATTTGACATTTCTGATATTATAAGGCTTCCACAAATATAACCTGACATTCTGTCATCTCTTTTTTGAGAAATGGGAATCACAGAGAATTCTCCTCTTACCTTTTCGGGTTTTTTTAGGCTTTGCAGTCGCATAAAAGGGCACAATCCAATTTAAAGGAAAAAAGGAAAAAAATTCTGATATGAGATTTTGTTGATGAGGATGGTTAGGTGAACTTCTAGCCTAACCGTGATGAAACGTGTCAAGCATCTCTCTTGAATTTTTAAATGCTGTAAATATTGGATAAAAAAAATTAAGCATGGAAATGGAGTTGTTTCCCCTGGGGTAAGCAAAGACCTGAAAGCTACTGTTCTTCTGTCTTCATGTTTGTAGACTTTGTCTGGTGTTTCTGTAAAAAGAAAAAGAAATTTATACCAACTGTCCTAACGCAGATAACTGGAGGAGCAGGGTTTGTGGGTTCTCATCTTACTGACAAACTAATGATGGATGGCCATGAGGTTACAGTTGTGGACAACTTCTTTACGGGCAGGAAAAGAAATGTGGAGCACTGGATTGGTCATGAGAACTTCGAACTGATAAATCATGATGTCGTTGAGCCCCTGTACATTGAAGGTGAGTAGTCTCTGCTTTGGCATCTGTACTTGGTTGTGCTTTACTCTCTGAAGTATGTATGTCTGTAAAGAAATGAAATTTATGCACCGAAATCTGGATTGGTCTAATACCCGTATGCTTTGTTTATTATTAGTCTGATTTCTGTGACCGGGGTGAACTGAGAAGTTCAGAGAACTTTTGTCTTTGAAATCAGTTCTTCCTTTCTGGGTGGGCAGGAGGAAGGAAATCATAAAAACTTCCTACTGTGACTGATGTTGTGAGAAGGCGAGGTGGCAGTGGGTCAGTCTGTCTGTCCCATCTGATGTGTCACGTCCCTGTGTGTCTCCACAGGCTTAGCATGCACACTGAGTCTGTGGTCTCCATATGTCATGAGCTGAGAAGTTTCATTCAGGGCTGCAGTTACACTGGATGGCATACATCCTGCAACTATGTATGGTCAGCTGAGAGGAGAATAAGCTCTTTCAGAGGGCAAGTCAGCTCACTTTCCCTAATTGCCTTATGTGTCATCTGTGGAAAACATTGCTCCTACTTTAGGCACAAGTATTCCATGGCCCATAGAATAGGAAAACGGCAGCACCAAATTTCCCAAGTTTTTGTATAAAAACCAAAAAAACCGAACCCTGAAACAAAGAAAGAAACAAACAACTATTCTGCTTTGAAGTGGAACATCTTTGAGAGAGTGTAAGCATACAGTGAATCAATAAAAATGTTACTCAAATTACACTGCAGTTCTGGTGGGTTTGCTCCATCCCTTTAAAACTTCGTAACAATTTAGTTGTTTAATTTTTTTAAACAAAAAAAATGAATGTAAGGTTGTATTTTTTTATTCTTGCTGAATTCTAATGGATGGAATTTCGCAGGGAAAATTTCTAGCAATTGCATCTCTTGTATTATTGCTTCTGATTTAATTCCTGACAACGCTACTGAAACTGTCCTGCAAACACATTCTGCTTCTCTGCTCTGACAATACGCTCATTCAATTCCTGCCTGTTATTTTACTTCAAAATTCTGCTTCCACTGGCAGGATGATGTGACTAGGATCTTATTCATTGATTCCAGATGCTGGAACCTTATTTCTGACTGGTTACACTTGAGACCTTCTAAGAGAATTATCATTGTTGCTAATACTGTTGCCCAGTTACTAGGCACTAATGAATGAGAATTCTGAGATCCTTCAGCTACCTCTCCTGTATTCTATGTAATTAAGTCACCAATTCCCCATTTCGTACTGACAACATGTTATTCAGTGGGCCGTTCATTGAATGTCTTCTCATCCTCCAGCAGCATAAATTAAAGCTGTTATGGCAAAATGCTAAAATAAAATTAATTTTGATATACTGGTATATGACCGTGAAAATTCCATTTCAGTGCAGAGTTTATATTTCAACATAGGAAAGGAGTGGGAGAGAAGATGAGGCAATGAAGGATAGTTATTGTAGCAGATTAACAAGTTGGCATATTCAATACATATTCAATCAATGCTTCTTTTCTTAGTCCCAGTTTCTCCTTTTTACTTGTAAATAGAAATTGGAATGACTGTGAAGTCATGACAAAAGAAGGTTTGTATCTAAAGAATACCTGTTTATTTGCTGTCCTCTTTAAACGAGGTCGTATAAGGACGTTTGATGCTCCAATTCCAGAGAGAGTAATCAGTACTTTATTTCTGAAGACGACCTCATTTCTCATCTGGAAAGAACAATGTTTGTGCTTTTGATATGGAAAGAGTTTAGTCTCAAGATGTGTAGCTTTCACTAAATCTCTTGATGGGTTTTGTGTGTGTGTGTGTGTGCGCATCACTGTGAAGCTAAAATCTGCCTTGTCTGAGTTATTATCTTTGATCCATAACATAAAGTGGCACTCAGCATTCTTCCGTCTTGATCTGGATTGGCCAGAAACAGCAGTAAACCTAAACACACATTTTATTTCTCATTTTATAATAATTTATTATTAATTTATATTAGTTATTTATAGTCCTGAATGACTTTCTTCTCTTCCACTAGGATTTCCTTTGCTTTCTTTCAAGCAGAAAAGCAAAGGCCCTGAATTCTTTAGTGAAATGAAAGTAGTTTAGGAATCTTGAAAGACAGAAAATAGTCTGAAAAGAAATTTTTCCTAACTTCGCATATATTTTTTTATTGTGATTGAGTTCTGTGTTCTTAACACACTTGTGATTTTTAAAAGATATTTTCATTTCAGCCTAACGCTTATGTTGAGTTTTAATCCACTATTAAATGGGTTTTTTTCTTGGTACAGGAAAACAGTTTTCTGTAGGGTAGCGAATAAATAAAAGAATCTATTGTTGTTCCTTTCTGTATTATCAGTAAAAAAGTATAGAAATCCACCTTTGCTTATTTTCTGCCTCTCATTCTCTACATTCTTTAAGATTGCAAGCGCTCTAAGGTGGTCACTTGAGAGCACTGTGGTTCGTGTTTCTGCAAACCTTAGTGTAAAGACACAGTTATTAGTTGGAGAACAAATGAGAATGAATGCTTGATCTGGTGTTACCGGAATCTACCCTACTTCATTGTAATAGAATTGCATTAAAAACTACCAAATTTAGAATTTTTAGATTAAATGAATGTAGGACAGAACTAATGTACTTGGTTTGTGTAGGATTTGTGCTGTCTTGTTTATACTGACCTTTGCATTACAGTTGACTGTGTGGTTGTAGGGAGAAAAAGAAAAGTTTTTAAACACTTTTAAGCTAACAAAGTCTGCATTTGTCCTGTGAATTATTGTTACACTTGAATGTGTGTTAAAGAAAATAAAAAATAAATTTAAAAGGCACCAAAAAACCAACTCCCTAAAACAAACCCTAAAACACACCCAAACCATACACCCTACTAAAACCCCGCCAAAACACACACACAAAAATATAAGCCATTTTCAAGATGGTGTCATAAGATGGTCAAAAGAATAGGCTGTAGCCTTCTTGTGAATAACAGCCTTCTAGAAGTTAAGATGATAACATTTTACTAAATGCTGTTCTACAGATTCCCAGAATTGTTCTATCTCCAAATCATTTCACAGGTAATTTAAGACACATACAAATACAGCTTCTAATTTTTTATGTGAGTGCCTTCAGTACCTTGCTTCTTTCTTTTTTTTTTGCTTCAGCACTTCCATTCCACATTTTTCTCCCCTTAGTATTCATTCCCTCTGCCAGATACTTAACACATTCAACTTGATGGTTTTAAATTGTACGATTATGAAAAGTAATGACAAGGCAGAAGATAACATATGCTTCTTTGTTTGTCAAGTGCAGTGGTGCCTGGGTCTCTGGTGAAGCTTGCCAAAATTCCTTCAGTACAAGCAATATGGTGGTAAACCTTTAAAAGGTTATTCTAATTTTTCTTAAGTTACAAGCAACATTTTTAACATTAGGAAAACAAATTTGTATTTGTAGTCCTTTTTAGTTGAATGCAATAGAAGTGTCTTGCTTCACTGTGTCAGCTTCTCTGGCCTGACCTACAGTAATGGAATTGGCATAGCTGTTCTTTACAAGAACAGTCCATATGTTTAAGCTGTAGGAACTTGTTTGTATGCCTCTGATCAAAGCTTTTCTGCTTAGTACTTCCTGACTAGCAAGTACAGCGATGAATGCAGGTGCTCAGTGGAGTTAGTGACCCGTTGTGTCCTTTCTAGCACCATGACACATGTTGAAGGCAGAAATTGAAGTAAAAGTCACTTCTTCATAGGAAGAAATGTCATTTCCTATCATAGGAAAGGTAGTAGATTCCACCCTTATTATTCACATAGGAAGTGTGGAGAACGCAGTGATATAACTGGAAAATAAAGATAGATGATATGAAGGAAGGTAGTTTTATTGCAGTATTTTGTAAAAGTGAGTGGGTCTATTGATCATACTTGTTTAGCATTAAGGAGAACAAGGCTGAACATTTGTGCCTGGATTTCGGTATTACAGAGTCCATGTGTGCTTAACGAGAGGGGTTTTTTGAGCTTTTCACATAGAAAAGGGCACAACTGACAAATTTTAGTTGCTGTTGACCTTGCAATATGTCACTAAAACTTTATTTATGTTGATCATAGATTTCTATATTTGTCACTGATACCTGATGGCTTGAATGTGTATGCCAGCTTCTATGTCTGAGCTATTTTAAAAGGGATTTTTTTTTTGCTTTTTTCTCAGCAAAATTGTAACATGAGAAATTTGATTAATGTTTCTTTGTTTTATTACTGGTCTACCATACTGTGCTTGGTAAACTACTTCTTGCTGCTGTATTCACAGTAGTTTACGGAATTCTGTCCCCTGATACGAGTTACATCCAAGACTTGGAGAATTTTATTATTATCATTTGTTCTTCTTTTGTGATCTTTACCTATCTACATAAAGCTTTGCACAATCTTTCACACAGTTTTAATTAATTGCACTATGGCCTAATTGCAAAGCTGGCTGAAGGTTTCATGCCAGGCAAAATTAAATGGAAAACTTTTATTCTTTACCTCATACAAAAGGAAGAGGCATGGAGGTCAATTGCAAGATGCATTTGTTCCTGTCTTCCAGTAGATGTTGTCCCAGTCACCCAAACAGTTAGTCCTCTAGGATGGCTTTCCATAGTTCTTGCTTGAGGAGATTTTAAATTGCCTGCTGTGTTAAATAACTGCCAGCTTTATGCTGGAGCACGTGAGGTTGTATGCCAGCCAAACCAGATAGATGGCTTTGGCATATCTGGCTGACCTGATGGATTTCCAAGACAAAAAAGTATGTGTTTTTTAGACCTGACAGTTAAAAGAGAGAAGGTGGAAAGAGAAACAGCTGTACTTGTCTGAAGATCCTCAGCTTGATGTCTCAAATGTGACCAGTTTGGGGAGGAAACTTGCCTTTCCACTCTTCTGAAATGTCCAACGCTCTCTAAATGTTTAGGAAAACAAGCGATGTTTTGATTTGGTCTAAAGCTCAGTACTCTGAAGATTTCTTCCTAGGGAAGGGAAAAAGGTCCTCGAGCTGCCTGACTGCCTGTCCCTTTGATCTAGAAGATGGTTATCTGACACTTGCCAAATGCACCATCTTCCGTCCGTCTGCTACTTCTGCTCTTGATGAACCTTTTCATCACAGGGTTATATTTTGCCTTTATGCATATGGGAGAAAGTACGCTGAGGCAATACTCTGCTGAGGCAAAAACTGCCCAGACAGGCAAGACCATGTCTCTGGCAAGGAGAACCTTGTTTGTCTCCCAGCTCCTTCTCTTTGTCACATTTAAAGCAAGTGCCAGTTTGTGGCGGGGCGGGTGGGGGGAAAGCGAGGGGAAGAAGGACCAGAAGAAGAAGAGTGCTTTCTCTTTTTTTTTTTTATTTTTTTTCTTTGAGCACTGTCCATTATACTTAGCTTCTTGTAAATAAATTTGAAGATTATAAGGAACCTTTGGGATCTTGTATTTGGTTTGCATTTATATATACCTAATAATTATATGGCCACTTTGATAATCACAGAGTTAGCTGTGCCCTGGTGCAGCAAAAGGAAAAGTTGTCTTTGGCCTTGTTCATCTGAATTGCCACGTGCTTTCGAAGGAACTGTTCCTATAGGAGCTGCTGTGTGTCAGAAATTCAGCAGGTATTTAAAAAATAACAAAAATGAAGTGTCTGGAGGTAGGGAGGCAGGAAACCGGTCGGTTCTGCTTAGACAGACAGGGATTGGGCAGTAAGTTATTGACTGACCACAGTGCTTTTGAAGTGATGTTTTCACTCTGCAAGAATTCCACTGCAGCCAGTTGAAAACTTGATTTAGAAAGGGTTTTGATAGAATAGGTAGCAAGAAACAGCACGGAATTTGGGTCAGAGTTCAAGTCTGCGTTGGCTGCAGCTGGCTTTAGCTATTGCTTTGTTCATTTTTCGGAGCCACTGCACTTAAATTCCCTGCAGCAGCCAGCGGCTTCTCTGAGCGTTTCTTTCGCCAGCTTCCAGTCTGCCCCTTCTCTGTGGTTTCACCACAGCACCATACTGTGAGAAGGAGGTGCTTAGAGGCATAACTTGAGGCAGTCATATATTTAATTGATATTCATGGCTCGTCTGCAGGAGGCATGCCACAGTTCAACAGACCAATCAAACCTTACCTCGTGCTACTTCTTTGCATTAATGCCCCAGCGCAAGAAATTTGTTAGGATTTTATTGACTGCCGAAGCTTACAATGTCAACAGTGACCAAAATAAGGAGAAATTATTCCACGTTGTGCTTCATCACATGGAACAATTAACTATTTTCATGTTGCAGACAGAATCCTACAAGTTTTCAGTTGCATTAGCAATGCAGGCAGGGCTTTGAATCAAGCCTAAGCTGGGAGCTCATTTCTTCCAGCTCAGGCTTGATTCAGGATGTCTTTGGATCTATAGGTTGCCATCTGTGAAAGGCTCTCTTTTGATTCTGCACTTGAGTAGACAGTGAATAAAAATATCAATTTCTGTTGATAGGAGAGCAAATAGCAGAGCAGTGTGCTAAATGAAACTCTATTTCTCTGCAGTTTTTTCATGTAAGTCCTTACCAATGCGACACTTCTGCCTAAATTGTATCTCTCTAGCTTTCTAGGTTGTTTTGACATCTTGTAGGCAGCTGGACATCTCTGCTCTAGAGATTAAGAGCTGTAGACCAAAGAAACCATGGCAAGATGTAAGAAGAGGATTGTGGCATCTGCTTGAGCATACTAACTGTCAAATACCATTACTCTGTCAAGACGGTAAAACTTGAAGCTGATGGAGTCATGCAGATTGCCTTAGAAGCTGATGTTGCGTTTGTGCTGATGGTTAATTATTCTGTGTGATGAGGTTTGACGTGAAATAATTTTCTCCTTATTTTGGTCACTATTGACATTGCAAGCTTAAAAATTTAATCATGAATTATTTTGCAGGCTTTCTTGTGTTGGGGCTATAATGCAAAGATGTAGCACAGGGTAAACTTTGACATGCCTCCTACAGCTGAGCCAGTAAGCACTCACAGGAGCTATGAGCTTGACCAGTTAACTTTAAAACAACAGTTAATATAGAGTATATGTGCAAGCACATTTCACTGAGGATTTGGAAAGAAAACAGGTTAAATATTTAACCTTGACAATTTTGCCAGTATTTTTAAAGCTTTATTATCGGAATATGTGCTTACCTTAAAAAGGATGTAATGTTTTAATATGAAGATATGCTTGTGTTCTGAAGACGTTTAACTACTTTTAAGTTTTTCATTGCTAGAAGGATTGTTGAAAAGTAATAGGTACATTCCACATGGATAAATCAAGCCACTTAACATACACTGTCACCCTAACCACTCTGCTTTTCTGCATTAGAGAGAGGTCAGGAAACAAAGGATTGTGTGCTTTCTGTATCAAATGAAGTTTGGGAATCAGAGAAGAATGGAAGTCTTCAACAGGAAACACATTCCTCTAACATTTGAGCATTCTCAGCTAGTTGAGAGTCAGTGATAACTTCATATATCATATTTTTTTCCTACTAGTTGTACCTTATATATAGCTTGTGCTGTTTAAGCAAAGATAGTTATATTCAAATGGAGAAAAAGGAAAACTGGGGCAAGTTCGGAGTTTTTAGTTATTTTTTTTTTCATTTGAAAATCAAAGATGCTTCTTCCCTGGTTTCAGTAGAATTAATTTAAAACTGGAGAAAAAAATTCATTGTGTCACAGATACTGTGAAAATTAAACCCAACAGACGGCTAACGGTAATCACTTCTGCCCTGGTTTCAGTAGAATTAATTTAAAACTGGAGAAAAAAATTCATTGTGTCACAGATACTGTGAAAATTAAACCCAACAGACGGCTAACGGTAATCAATACATTGTCCAAATACAGCTTTATTTTATATTGCTGTTACTTGCTGCTGCTTGTTAATTATAAAACATCTGAGAAAGCAGTTGAAAGAACAATGTTTGAGTGTACCATTTGACTAATAGTGTTCTGTTCTAGGGCAAGATGGCCTTATACCATGCAATAATATTGTCTTCTGCCAGAATAGCAGCTAGCCTTGACTTCTCCCGGTTCTTTCAGGTTTCAGTGCTGAGTCTTTCTAAAACTTTCCTTTTTTAATACAATGAAGGAATTACTTTCCCTTCTTCCATCCTGCCATTCTAATTCTTACATCATCTTTTGACTACTTTCCTTGGATGACCTTGGTAGGCAATTTTTCTTTCTTCTTTCTTCAGCACCTCTATCTCTCATTTGATCTTAGTTTAAATTTTTTTTGGCATCAGCTTATCCATGTTCTTGTAAGTAGTTCTGGCTAACTGTGTTACATAGAAGACAGAAAGACCTTTTATATTTACAGTAGATGTGTTATGAAAGGCTTGCAGGTTAAGCTTTGTTGAATATTTGATACTGCTTGTGAAAATGAGTCCAGGTTTTATTGGTTTTTTTTTTAATTCTAATTTAACAAAGATCTTTTTTCCCTGATATGCTGAAGCTGGTCTCAAATTAAAATTTGCCTAAGCTATTCATGATTACCATTATTAAACAAATAATATCTTGGGATTCTTTGAGGGTTCATATTTAAGACTAATTTTGGTGTTCTGCACAGCTTATTGAGTTTTTTTTTCAATTCCTTGCATTTGCTGCGGTGAGCTGAGCTCTGTGAAGTTTTGAAGTACTGAGACAGCAATTTTCCTGATAGCCTGTTACGAAATCAAAGTTGAGCTTGTTTTCCTTGTATCAAATACCATTTATCATACTTATATGTGTCTCCTGAACTACCTTGATAGAAATGACTGCTATGCTTGTTCTAGAAGTAGAGCATTTTATGAAAATGGGTAAAAAGTTGAAAATAAACAGATTAATGCCTGACTACAGGATGAATAGACAGCAAAGCACAATACATTTAGGTTTGTTTGCACTGCAATCACAGAAATACAGTAAATTTAATTAATTAGAATTCAAACTTGCACTACATGGACAATCTGTTGCCAGTGTGCAAACTACCTTCTTTTAAGTTAGGTTAGGCATCAGTATACCTTCACTGGTGGCAAGTTATGGTCTAGTGTGTTGGTTAATTATATTTCATAGCTGGGGAGACTGGAATCTCTGTATTGGGAAGGGTTGGTGTGTTTACTTTATAAAGGTAAAGTGCTGCATTATCCGAAGTGCAGCATAGAGCACTAGTGCAGCAAAAGCATAGAAGGACAGAAGTTGCATGCCCGTATCTTGGCATATATACTTAAAATATAAATTTGATAATAACCCAATTAATATTTCATTGATAAGTGTCTTACAAATAAAAATACAATATTTATTTTTCAAAAAATGTTCCTCCGGGTATTAAAAAAATGTTTCTGCCATCTTTGCTTGAGATCCACTTTGAGAAAAATATTCTGAAGCTGATGGTCACTTTAAAACTTGAGGATAATAGAATGATGCATATACCTTTGCAGCTTCTGAACATCTCTGAAGTACTCATAATTAAAATTTTTACAAGTGAAAAATGTCATCACCCAGACAGACTTCTGTATCTGTGTCAGTAGTGTTGATAAATACTGTGCTTTAGTTGTTGTTTTACTAAAAAGTCTTCCTTTGGGTTACAGCAGGTTTGCATACGTATATATTATCTGTAGGTAGCAATACAAGAAGTGCTGAGTTCCAGAGTGAGGAAATGCAGAAAGAAATACTTGTTTATTGACACTAATGTTACATAGGAAAATAATAATGCTTTCTTTCCCCTCCCCTCTGGTTTTCTGTAGTGGACCAGATCTATCATCTGGCATCTCCGGCTTCTCCTCCAAATTACATGTACAATCCTATAAAAACATTAAAGACCAACACTATTGGGACATTAAACATGCTGGGTAAGTGGAAATTTTTTTTCCTACTTGACTGTTAGATACACTATAACCTGGACAGAGTTAATGGAGGGAGAAGAGGAAGGAACAGATGAGTTGAAAATTTTTAAAAGTTGGTTCTGTGAGAAGAATAAGGGGTTTTTTTTCCCCTCTTTAAAGTTTTTTGTACTTTTGCTTTAAGTATGTTTGCAGATGAATGCTGACAAGATTCAAGCTCAGCTATCAGAGCACAAGAACTTAGCTATGGAGTAGTAACAGAGCGGTAATTATAGAAGACATAGGAACAATTAAGAGCATGGAATTTTTATAGCAAAGTTGTGTCCGTGACTGCACTTCTCACCTTGGTGACTGTGGGACATTCCCACATTTGCCATGAGCGATTCTTCCTTTCCACCACAGCAACCATTGAACTGGGTGGAACTGCATTGGTTTACAAACCCCGAATATCAAGAGAACTACACCCTCTTGTGCGTGCCTTGGCTGGCAAATTCTGCAACAACATTTAATGTCTAGCTTCATGGTAGATAATTGCAAGGCAACATTTTCAGCTTTGTCTGTTGGTTTTGATGCTAGGATTGAGCCTATGAAAAGAAGGCCTCAAGCCTTCACTGCTTTTTTCCTCCCATCTTTGATCAGTTTGGCATATGCCTCATCTTGAACTGGGTGTCAGTGATCCTAAGTGTTATCAAGAGGCAAAAAAAGCCCTGCTGGTCGTTAGTTCAGCTGAGTTTCTCATTTGAGTGATACTCTAGTGGGTGCAATTCAGAGAATTAAGTTATTCAGGAGCTATTGAGGTACCAGACAGTTGTACAGGACAGATGAGAGATTTCTGTGATTGACCATGCCAACTTGAATGCCAGAAAGTCACTGAAATGGCAGAATAATCTCGAGTGATGGATAGGATAGTGCAGACTGCTTAAAGGGCCATAATAAAGGGAAAATGATTGATTTTGTCCTATAACAAGTTATTCTTTATCAGTTTCTTTATGTAGCTTATCTTTAACTTTTGGTAATCATAATATGGTGTGTTGCTTCAGTATCCTGATTTCATAACTGGAATGGTTTATGCTTACTTGGCCTTTATTTAGGGTGTAATATATGAAGTTCTTGGTTCAGTTTAACTTTTAATCCCAGAAGCAAACATATCATACATGTAGGTGCTACTCTGTTGTTTCTCAAGTCTTCTAGCTTGTGTGAGTGGGAGCTATGGATGTGATTTACAGATAGGTTTATCTAGTGAGAGAAATATAATTCTTCTTAAAAACATGTAAAATTGCATCACTCTAAAGCAGTTAATGTAACTGAAAGATCCGTGACCTTGATCTAATTATGATATTCTTTCCCTGCCCAAAATTTAGGGTTAGCCAAGCGTGTTGGAGCACGGCTGCTGCTGGCCTCTACATCAGAGGTATATGGAGGTAAGAAGGATAAAACAGTGTTTAGAGCTCTTGAGATGTGACTGTGTAAAAAGTTATTTACAAACTTTTTGTTGGATGATGGATAGATTTTTCATTGCTGTCATAGCCTGATTTCTTTATCAGATGCACTTCTCATAGCTTAAAATGTTGGCATTAGTAGTTGCTTTAAATCTCTAGTCAGAGTGGTAGAAGGAGGCTCAGACTTTATAACTTTCCTATGTCTTACTTTAATGGCCTTTTTTCAAAAGGGCTTGTGGGGGAGTTTTGAGTATTGAACTCTGAAAATCCAGATGTCATAATGAAATCCTGTGAAGAAAAGTCATTTCAGTAGCAAATCTGCTTCTGTCTTCCCAGTGTATTTATGAATTGTATTGTTACAATTTAGCAATCACCCTCATGCATGTAACACAGACAAGGACATAACCTCCAACTTAAGAAAATAGTGATTGTGCATGCACACCATTGCGGTGTCTCTTAAAATGTAATATTGAGCAATGGTGCCATATCTTTCCTCCTTCCTTTTGCTGTTACTAAGAAGTGAGGTAGCGAGAGAACGACTGATAGAACAAGAATCTTCAGTACTTCCTTGGGATGTGTGACAGACCATGAGCCTGCTAGAGAAACTTCCTGCTGTTGCAAACTCTTGCCTAATTTATAATAACAGTGTTGCAAAGTTAATGGAGTTATGCAGGCACAGTCACCTGCTCACCAGTAGTAGTCGCGAGAGTCTAGGCTTTAAAAAACAAACAAAAAATACTCATCTCCATAATAAGTTACAAAGCTTTGTGAGGGAAAAGTGAGGAAGGACAAAGAACATACCTCAAGGAGTACACTTTTGGTGGAACGACTTCAGTTAAGAAGACTTAAATACCCAAGACAGACATCCACTAAGATGATCAGGCAACAAAATAAGCAACTTGAGTGTCTCTGGCCTTTAATTATCCATGTACAGACTCCTCAGAGAAGAAATGGTAGCCCCAAGGACTGTTCTGTATTAGAAAAAAAAACTCCCTTCTGGAACAGGAGACCAACAAGCAAAAAAACCCCAAGTTTTGGAGCCTCCTTGGTCTGCTGCAGCCTGCCTGCTGAAGTGGAAAACTTGAAACTCCTATTATCAGGCTTTGCTGTGTCACTAAAGCCAGTGGAGAGAATCTATTCACGTCATACTCTGACTAGACAAAGTCATTTTGCTGAAAAATAGAGGACAGAAAATATCTGTTAGCTGTTTACACAGGAGTTCTCAATGCAGTGTTGTATCGAGAGTTTCCAAGTGCTTCATAGGGCTTCCTCTGCCAGAAAGGAGACAGAAACCGAGTGACCTTCCAGATCACAGAACCTTCTGGGGCGCTTTTAAGAATATTACAGGCTTTTATAATAATGTAAAGCCTCTCTGCATTTACCATTGCTCTGTGGCTCTCGTATGGCAGGAATTAATCTGTAATCATGTCTGTGAGCAGCGTAAAAACCAAAAGGGTTAATCAGAACTGACTGTGAAAGTTGTTTCAAAAATTAGCCTGTAACTCTTGAAAGTTTAGTAGTAACTTATGCAAACTTCAAACTCAGAAGGGCAGCAGAGATAGCGAAGTGGGGAAATGTAACCAAGTGATTGTTTAACAAAGTATTGTTTAAAGCATATAAAGCACACGCACACAGAGCTTCCCAGGAGATTTTGCACTGGTTGTTTTTTCTGTAATCAAGAACTTCTGTACTGGATCAAATCAATGGTTTGTCTTACCTAATTGTCTGTGCCTAGTGATAGCTAAGAAAAGTGCTTAGGATAAAAGAGAAGAAACATAGCAAGTACATTGTGCTACATCACTCTTAAGAAACGCAGTACTTCTCCATTTTGTCCATTATTCTTTCCTTGTTTCTTATTTTATAAAACTTAAAGATGCCTTGCTTTCCTTTTTTTTTTTTCCAAATACGCTAAAAAGTGCTGCCTACATAACCTATAATATTTCCTCTGAATTACTTTAGGTAAGAGTCTTTTTTTGTGCCCTTGAGGTAGCCTCTCTTTGCAGAGTAGAGTTGAATTTAGCCCCCAGTTTGCACACTCTTTTAGGTGAAAGCAGATGATGGCTGGTTTTTGCTTGTACTCATCTTACTTGGTTCTCATATCTTCCATACCTGTCATTTTCATGGCTCTGTTGAATATAAGGAAAGGTGTTGAAACTTAATATTTTGTAAATATATAGTTCAGAGAGAAGCTGTTAAACCAGCGGTCTACTGAAAGATTGGCTATATATACTCACCTTTTTGATAGAAGATAATTTAAGATGTTTTTTTTTCCCCATAGATCCTGAAGTTCACCCTCAAAATGAGGATTACTGGGGCCATGTGAATCCAATAGGTCCAAGAGCCTGCTATGATGAAGGAAAACGGGTTGCAGAGACCATGTGCTATGCATACATGAAGCAGGTATTAAATTTGTATCAGATTCAATGCATTTTCTGTTATTATGAAAGCCAAATGTATGTAAAAACTGGAATACGTGAATTTTGGGGTAGGAGGGCAAAAGATGCTCCTTGAGTAGGAGCATACATACAATAGCTGCAAAATCTGTTTTCCTTAATGCAAAAGTTTTATTGCTCCCATCAGTTGAGATTTTCAGATGAGCAGTGTTCTTCAAGAAAATGTCCTTTATTCTTCTTGATAGACATATTGTATCTTTCGTGTAAATAAGTTTTTTTAGACAAATTAAACTGAGATGACCTTACTAATTTGGGAGCCAGATAAGGGTTGTTTAAAGTTGGTATTGTGCTGAGAAGTGCTTTTCTGAATAGAGCCATTACTGATAAATGTGGAAAGTTTAATGATCATAACTGAAATCAGAATATACAGGTAAAAATGAGGAAGTTGTTCAATGAGTACCCATATATGAGCAATATATTTTAAATCACTTCAGAAATGTCTTAAATGCAGCCCTTATTGAAAGATATGAAGACTCAGCTATGTAATGCACTTTTTCAGACACATACAATAACTGGAGGACAAAAATGCAATTTAAAAAAATATGTTTGTGAAATGATACATTCCAGTTTCTGGGGGTTTTATAATCAACAAGTAGAAACTCATCATTAACTAACCCATTGTCAACTCTGTACCTGTGTGCCAATCTTATCTTATTTAATTGCTGTTCAGCTGGTCTCTGGGAAACCATTTAATTAGAAAATATGGCACACTAAAGAAAACTGTATCACTATTTGTTGGTGTTTGCAGCCTTAATATACAAAGATACAAATCAGATATATATTCTGTAGAATTTTAAACCTTGAAATGATAAAATGCTAAGTGATTTTAAAAACCTTGAAAACAGAATTAAACTTACTACAGAAATTGTAGTAATTTTCTCTTATCTCTTCTGCCAGACAGAGAAGGCTGAGGTTTGTGTCTCCTTTGTTCTTTTTTGAAGTCATTTAAGGTCCAATATGGTGATAGTGCTCTTGTTCAGGATAATGTCTTCTATACTTCATTGTAGCAAAATATTCCTTGTGGGTCTAGAAATCCATTCACAGTTGAAAATTGTGGGTTTGATGAGAAATTCTTGTGCTGTAGGGTATTGAATTTTTTGCAAGTTTGTGGTACACACTGCAGTATTCTTTTAGAAGGGCAAGAATGTAGGTAATTTTGAAAATCATGGGCTGTATCTTAGAGCTACAGGATGAGTCATGATACTATCCCATAAATTTTATGCAAGATTTACAGAGGATAGTAAAGGTTTGTAAGGTGGAACTCTGGTGCACGCATACGTTAAGTGAAAACTCATGATGCTAATGAATTCTCTGTCCTAGGGGCAGCTCTGTGCTTTAAAGTACATATTCATTGTACTTTATTGTGGGCTAGTGAAGTCTCTCCAAGCTTGTCCCACGTTGACATATATTCTGAAACACTGTTGAGCTGTGGGTTTTTTTCAGCGTTGAGATGATAAGCTATTTTTAGTGGAGGAAACATTATCTTTTGTTAGTGGAAAGGTCTGGCTTCTGCTCTGAAAATAAGTATTGTGCTTTTAAGAGCATTTTCAGATGGGAGTGACCTAGCCCAGAACATTAGGATTTACAGGATTTCAGGCTAAAGTATTTCCAGAATCTTCTCAGCTGCAATAAAAAGAAGAAACAAGCAAACTTCTTTCTGCATTTTTTTCCTGTCATTTCCGTAATCATGCACATTGTTAGGTACCTTAAATACCTAATCATGTTTCCAAAAAATATAAAAATAAATGTTACATTATTCTTCCAGGTAGGGTGTCTGAATCAGAACAATTCTTGAATCTAGTCAAAGATGATTTTATTCACTGTTGTCAGAGTTCCTCAGCAGCCTGTCTCTGAACCAAGACCTTTTTGGTGCAGTATTTTCTGCTCGCAACATTGTTTTGTTCATTTATTTTGGTCCTATGAATTAAGCATTTCTTGACTTTATCTCCTCTTTACAACTGCTGTCCTGGTCCAAGGGCAGCAGCAGCATTCCATAATATATAAGCATCTGCTTGAAAGAAGAGGTGGGGAGTGAAATATTTGCCGGAGAAATGCAGAGCTCACAAATTCAAAGCACGTTCACAAGTTCATCTCATCCTATGTGAGGCACCCGAATGTGTGGTTTGAGAGGGTATTTGCCATAGGCTTCTGGGAGCAGCTCTCCCTCCATAAATTATGAGTTCCTTGCCTTGGTCGCCGGGGAACTAAGTTGCATTCTCTGATTTAGGCTTCTTCAGAATTGCCTCCTCTTCAGCTCTTTTTCAGTGTTTGCTCCCTCCTGGAAATCCTTTCTCAGTTCACTCGATTGCCTTAACAAGAAGAAAGACAGAGTTTTGAAACCCTCTTATAGTAACAGTTTGTTGATCTGTTTGCTTTCTCCATTCTGTACTCTTTTTCTTTGTCACTATTCTGCCTATCCTTCCTGTCCTTCCTAAGTGCTTTTTTGCATAAACTTCATATACAGGTGTGGGACTTGCTATAGCCATGAACGCGTTTTCCAAATGCAAGTAAGGTCTTCCTGGACATACATAGGCAGAGGGTATAAAGAGGTGGGAGGAGAAATTCAGCACATAGTACTGCAATGTGAATTTTTTGCTTTGTTCAGGAGTTGCCCTTCAGTATGCATTTAACTTTTTAAAAAATTGCAGTTGTAATTACAGAGCTACCTGGAAATCCAGATGTTCGTATACAATCCAATTCTGGCTGAATTTAAATACTAGTCAGAATCTGACACTACCTTCATGGCAGGAATTTGTGATGTTTGCATGTTGTAAATACAAGTACACAGCATTTTAAATGCTTAGCATATTCAGGGTATTTTGTGAACTAGATTTAATTTCTCCTTTTGTACCATTGATCTGTAAGGAAATTCTCCAGAGCTGAAGCAACACTTCACTTCAGGTCACTGTAGAATGTTGCAGGGAAATTTTACATCTCCTTCGACATTCTTCATCCTTTTTTTCATACCAGCTGTGTGACTCTGCAAGCTCTAGTGGTAGCAAATAGGTTTTAGTTGTACATGATGTGGTGTGATAGTTTTCAAGTTGACGTAGAATAGCTTAGATCTTCCACTTAAGAATTCCATTGGATGCCTTTCTAAGCATATAGGAGTGAATTGAGTTACCTTAATAAAATATTAAGTATAACCTTAAGTAGACAAGTGTTATGCTATGCAACGCAGAATATTCTATAACCAGAACTGTGAAGACTCAAGGTACCAAAAAAATTTAATTGGTAACAGAAGGAGGAAAGACATGTTAGAGGTGAATTTTATTATATTAATGTGAGAGAATAACATGTGCAAACTGATGTTGAAATCAGTTAAATATAGAATTGCATTGCAATTGCAACGCAAGGCTGATTTTCTGTTTTATATTGAGCTGTACTTTCCCCCTGATCTTTAATTCACAAATTAAGTTGGCTTCAGTAATCATAAAAAGTCTTGATGCAAAATGTAGGGCTGATGAAAACTGTTGATTGAATTGCAACTGAAAAGGCATTGAATAGTGAATAACCAGGTTATTGAATAATTAGATAAAAAACAAATAGCTGTGTTGAAATAAAGCAGTTTGCTTTAATATCTTTTGGGAGCTTATCCTGTACTCTCTAATCATTGCTCATTATTTTCTTTCCTTGATATTCAATATAGATTAAACATGCAGCATTCTTTTTTGGTGTTGTCACATGCAGTTTGCTAGCAGTTTCTGAAGAAAAGAAGCAGAGTTGATGCTTTTTGGAGAAGAATGGAATTGAATTGTTTGTGGTTCTGACAGCACAGGGGAAGAAGAGGAAGTCCTGCACTTCTTCAGGGCAATAGTCAAATGGACACAGATGGTTGGATGTATACCAGGCTAAAGCTAAATTGTAGTGATAAGAGCTATCATGGATCACTTCAGCTTTTTAGAAGCCGTGCATGCAGAGAAGTTTTACATCCAGGAATATTAGTGAAGCAAAGGTTCGAGGGGGCAGTTGTAAGATGCTACAGCCATCTGGAGCACTGGCTGTAAAGTAGTTGAGATGCTGCAGGCCCTCTCCCTGCTGACCAAGAGGGCACCCCTCAAGTGCAGGTGTCAACAAAGCAACTGGAGTCCCATCTGAGTTATTACATACCAAGTCAGTGGAATTCAGAAAGAAAAGAAAAACATCATCTGCAGTTCCTTTCCTCTGCAAAGTCTGAGAGGTCACACATTCACAATTATATTGATATTCTCAATAGTGTGGCAGTTGGGTTGAAAAGTTCAAGTGCTGTTTGTTGTCAGTCGCTTTTATCTTCTTGGTTTACTGGCTCCACTTTGAAAGAAGAAACAGTGCTGCTTTCAACCGCTGTAACTGCGTGGTTCACAAACAGGCTTTTATACTTGGGAAAAGAGAAACCACAGATAAAGATCCAGCCCCATAGTTAAATAAAGTTAAGTCCTGCAGATTGTAATAATTTAGAGATTAAATAATGCTAAGCTTTTGAAACTGGCTTGTGCCAGGTACCCTCGTGCAGTCTTGATAGTCCTGCCATTTTCTAAAACCTGCTGGTACGTATTCTCTGCACTACTTTATTAATGGATCTGCACGTTTTCTAATGACTTGTTAGAGCTGTCTGTAGTTGTTATTTTTTCTGTGTAGGAGCTCTGCACATGTACCAAAACATTGTGTTTTGTCTTATACAAATGCAGAAGTGGCATGTAGTTGTCCAAAGCTCTCTGTTGCTGACATTCAGTTAGAGGAAGTGAGGTGAAAAGGGGAGGAGAGCACTGCAGTAACTGAGGCAGCGTTATGAAAACGCAACCTGTTGTTTCACCAAGACATGAGTAACAGGAGCTGCTTTGTAAGTGGAGACTTTCATTATTTAAATAACTGTTTCTAAATTGTGTTGTTTTATCTGAGTTGTCAGAACGTCCTGATATAAACATAGGGTGGATATAATAGGAGGCTTTTTTCTGTCAGTGGAGCAACACTTTTTCCAAATTATATAAAAATAAAGGAGGAAAAAACTGCCAGGGCTTCTGGCCCATATTTAGACGTAATGGTTTCACTAATGCTCTAGTATCTTTACTATTTCTACATGGTCTGTGCTGTTAACAACTGCAAAATAACCTTGATTATCAAAGTCGTGGACTACAAAAATACAGGCAGTTTCCCAAGAAAAGTCTGAATACTTTCCGTAGTTTCTGTGCTCTAGTTTTGGGTTTTTTAGTTCCTTGCTGTGCTCTAAGACATCCCATCTTCTGATTTCCTGCAGATAACTGGAGAACTCAGTTCTTTGGTTTTGGTATTGATGCACAGATTGAATTTTGAAGTCATGAAACTGTAAACTTTCTTTGGGAATCTCAGCATCACTAATTTTACAAAAGAGTTTTAAAAATCTATTAATAACTAGGAATTAATCTCATTTTGCTTATACAATAGGCAAAATATATATATAAAATACTTTTGGACCAATCATCAGTGTATTGTAGCTTAAATATGTCACGGATGAATCCTGGTGAACACTGTGCTAGTAATTCTGCTGTGATTACAGTTCAGGGTTTTGGGAAGAATTTTGAGAGTTAGTTAATGATCCCTGAAACACGTGGGAAAAAATGTGAATCTGTAAGAAAGTGACTAATAAAGCAAGGGATGCAGGCAACAATGTTAGTAATTTTAGTGGAAACATTGTTAAAGACTTGTATCAGTTCACAGTAATATCCATGCAACTGTCTGGGCTTTCCCTGGCAGATTTTTTTAATCCAGTTGTCTGCTGAAGAGCAGACAGTCGCAGCTTTCCCTTTCCTGATTTTGTATGCAGGGAAGTCTAATTCATGCTCACTGTTCAGATAGATACACAGACTTTAAAAAGAAAGAAGCAGTGTTAATGAGTAAGAGAAGCTTGCCTGATATCTGTATGAATTACGGCCACAGCATATGTTCAAGCTGTTTCAGTTAAAAGAACCTCTTCACATTTGAGTTGTATTCTGTATTGATCTATTTTCTGAGACAGTCAACACAAGAAGGTATCTTCTCTTAAAAGGCTTATAAAATTAAAATATTTCTTTTTAAATTAAGATGGTATCTTAGCATCCTTGATACTTTGATACTTCTGGATTAGGGATCTTTAGAACTAAGTGGCAAAGACTCATGCTGAAGACCATGGACAAGTTTGTTTTGCAGGGGAGACTGGATAACGAACACTATTTTTTGACTGACAGCTACAGAATAGTAGTATTTATTCAGAGGAGGTACCTCTGTAAGCCATAACAATCTTCTTGCATCTTTTCTGTCTTCCCTCTCTTTCTGTACAGGCACGGTCTCTGTGAACATGTCCATGCTGGTAAATAATAGTGTGAGCTGACGTGTTTTGATAGCCCACAATGCTGCATTTTATTAGCTTGCTCCCGGGCTCTTTTTATTGCTCAAGGAACTTTCTGATTAATCTGCTATAGGTAAAGCGTGAGGACAGAAGCCAGTCGGTCACGTCTGATCTTGGCGTCAGGGATTAGTCTCAAACTCTCTTTTGTTAGCAGGATAAAAGTGGGCTGAAGAAGTTTTTCTGCTCTCTGAAGTTTATAATAAAATACTGTACATGACTTGCTGGCACAAATCTGGGGAAGTAATTTACTTTGCTAGTGGGAATACGGTGAAGGTAGTCCTCATAATTAACATGTTATTGTTGATATTCAGAGCAACAGGACATAAGTAAGAGTGTGCCATAAGTATTTGTAGGCAGTTAATA
The DNA here is from genome assembly GCF_001431845.1 of Calidris pugnax. Lineage (NCBI taxonomy): Eukaryota > Metazoa > Chordata > Aves > Charadriiformes > Scolopacidae > Calidris > Calidris pugnax. The sequence goes on from NW_015091062.1 coordinate 1,113,097, forward strand.
CAGAAAGGAGCAGAGTTACTCAACATTCAAAAAGGATCTCTTCAAAGGAGATGTTAATGAAATGATGAAAGGAAACTTAGCACAATTTTTAAGTTACTGGCTCAAAAATCTCTTTGTCTGTGGAAGTTTTCATTTGAGAAGATAAATTTCTGTTATAGAGGCACAAATGAAAATTCAGCTGCACAGAAAACATTTTTCAAAGCAGTAGGCTGCAGAGAAAAGCTTTGCTAGATGACACTATTAATAAAAAGTTACTCATTTTAAAAGACAACATTACAGTGGGAGGAGGGGAATAAATAGAAAGGAGAAGAAATACTGGATTCACTATGGCTATGAGTAAGTGCCTACAGAGAATGTGTTGTTTTCCTTTTCTAGATCTCGTGCTAGTTTCCAACCAATACTGGAAAACAAGGCTGCTGCTGTAGTTTGTGCAGTACAAGAGAGGCTTTTTGGTCAGCATTGTTTAATGAGTTATTTTTACGTGGAGTAAGAGCTTCCAAGTGCCTCATTTTCTGTACTTGTTATTAATGGCAATCTCTGGAAAGCCCACATGAAATATAATCCCTCCTTGAAGGAGTCAGTGTCCTTTTTAAGGTAGAGTTCTGGGCAAAATGAAAGAATGAGAATTTCTGTCATAGAGTATGTATTTCCAGATACAGTAAAGGCATTGAGAATGGCTCTGTAATATGCTGCAGAAAGTGTATGCTTGACATGTTCCACTGCCGTGTTTTTTTAGCTAACAGGAATTGAAGAATGTGTTCTCAACTGGTGCATTTTGCATGGAAAGGGACTTCTGCTCCTTCCAAGGTCTCTCAGCAGGCCAAGTGGCTGTCGTGAGGTTATTTTTTTGGCTTTGTTGTGAATGCAAGCTTGTTGTGGAATGAAGACCCAAGACTGTAGCTTTTCCTGTGGCATAATAGTTACCTCCCTGGTTACTGTTAGCTTACAATTAGTTGCCAATATAAACGTTTGATCATGGTGACTGAAACCTTACCTACAGTTACATGGAACTGGATGTTGTTTGGCCTTCTCCATACCACGAAGCATTGGGCTTTACCTATAACACTGAGTGTTTCCTATTTCTCGACACAAAGTAATAGCTGGTATTAAATGTGCCTTTTGCCCCTCTCTCTCTTAGTAAAAAGCTAATGTGTTGCTTTCCTAAAACTTCTTTGAGGATTCATTTGTTTATGGATCCCTTGGAGACTCGAGAGAGATGATGAGATTATCCTGTAGGTTTCACTTGTACTTGAAGTTACATTTATTTCCAAGAAAAATGTGTTTCTAGGCCTTCAGCCACAGATGTTCCAACAATACATTTATTCCACACATACTCTTGTCTTCTAAGAACGTGGCAAGCATTGGTCTAAGCCTTAGTGAAAAGCATTGAAAATGCAAGATGTTTTATGCATCCTCTGAAGGAATAACTGAATGTTTGCAACTCCAGAACATTGTGCCTTGTGACTTCAGTTGAATCAGGAGCACATAGTTAGCTTCAGACCAAAAGTGCTTCCTATGATGGATACAGGAACGGCTTTAATCTGCAAGGGGTGAGGGTCAGGGAGTATGAGGAAGGTGCATAGGCCTGGGCTGAAGTTGATACCTTCCTCCTTGCCTTGTGGCTATCACTCTCACATGGTAGCGTAGGTTTTTAGTGTACCACGCTGCTCTGAAGTCCTTCTTGTAGGCTTTATCATGAAATTTGGCTTGTCTGCATAACTAAGTGCCAAGATACCTGAAAAAAGATTACTTCAGTTCTGCAGTCTCCCAGTCAGCTTGTCCAGACAGTTTCAAATTTCACGCATTTGTTGCATTTTGCTTTGAAGATTTGCAAAATATCCTCTAGAAAGGACTTCTGGGAATGATAGAAACATTTCTTGGAAAAAAACCTAAGCCATTGAAGAGACTTGGATTGTAATGCATGCATTTACACAGCCTAATTAAGTAGCAGAGAGCTAAGAAACTTACTTTGTAACATTGGTAAAGATACTTATCTGAAGTGTTCAACTTTTCTAATCTTTGGAAATGCTATCTTGGTACTGTATCTGGTGATTGTAAGACTTCACTTACGTGCAAAAAATTTACGTAAGTCCCAGGTGATATAAGTTATTGGAAGGGTACTATTGGAAAATCTTAAAAGTTCTTGTTTGAAGAAAATACATGTGCTGAAATCATCAGCTGTTTGCATTACAAATACTGAGAACTAGTATAAATTCCCTTGCCCTGTGCACTACATGGTGAGAAAGCAATGCTTGTTAAAGCTGTAAGAAGGATTCTTAAGAAAGCTTTTGTACACGGGAGAGTTAATTTGCATTTTTAGGAAGAAAACCACTCTTACTAAGGTAGTAACAATTCTTCTTTTCTTTGCCTACAGGAAGGAGTTGAAGTGAGGGTTGCCAGAATATTTAACACCTTTGGTCCTCGAATGCATATGAACGATGGTAGAGTTGTCAGTAATTTTATCCTACAAGCTCTCCAGGGAGAACCACTAACAGTAAGTAATGACCTCAGTGATGCAAAGAGTCATTTTTCTTTATATCCTAGCCTCGTGATATGAAAAAGGCTAGATTTTAGAAACATTGAGTTTCCTCTCCCCCCTCCCAGAATCAAGTCTCCCAGTGTATCAAGCTCAAGTGTATAGAATTATGTGTGCAAAGATGAGCTCTTGTGGTGGTATTGGTGGTGTTCTGCCAGAGAGAAACAAGGCTACTGGTTGCAATCTGTGAAAGTGTTTTAGTAATCCTGAACCTGAATCTCTGTCACGACCCTTCTATGGGAACATGGCATGACAAGGTTTATGGAATCATATTTTGGTACTTCTTCCTGTTGAAGAACTTTCTCCGAGCCCTTTTTGGATGTTAGACACATAAATGCCTTCTTGCAAGCTTGGACAGCAGCCTAAATTTTCCTTGTATAATATAAAGTTAAAGACCTTTAACTAACTAATAAAGGTCTTCAGGCCTTTATTTACTAACACATCATGTGTTAGTAAATAAAGTGGGTAAGAACTGTTTTTTGTTACCATTGACAAACTGGTGTGGCGTAACCTACATCTATGCAGCTAAATTTTCCTGCCAAAACAAATTGCCACATCCAGACTGCTACGAATGGTCATTGGCTCTTGATAATGCTTAAGTAGTGTCACAACATTTGAGAGTAAAAGTTGGCACGGGCCAATACTCTGCCAAAGATGCTGCTGGTAATTTAGCAACACAGACAGTGCCTGACCTGTGCCCTGATCCTGTTTACAGTTATAAAATAATGAGGATATGTAAAATAAATGAGACATCCTGAAACAGGGGGAGGTAGTTTGAAATCTGAGATCAGTTGTGAGCTCATGGAAACATTTACAGTTTTTGTGACATACAACAGACATTTCGTATAAATATTTGAAAATATTGCCTAGATTAGAAGAGTGAAGTGCCAGGAAATCACTCAAAGGCTTCTGCTAAATTAGTAAATATGTTGCTACGTACCTTCATGGAGCAGGTATCTTGAGATAGAGACAGTGTTCCTTCTACTGGAGACTGTAAAAAGAGTTGAGACAGGAATTCCTCTAGGAGGGAGCATATAACCCAAGGAGGAAAAAGGTGAAAGTTTTGTGGCAACTTGCAATGCTGTGATTCTTGCAGAGCAAAATCTGAAACTGGACAGAACACTGAATAGTCAAGACCAAGGAATGCACAAATGACTTAGCTTGTGGGATAAGTTTTACATAACTAACAGATGACAAGCAGGAAGCTTACATAAATACATACATAAAATTATCTTCCTGTTTGCTTTGAGAGGCTATCAGGCTGTCACTCTGCTCTCCTGGCGCATTTCTCTCAGGTTCAGTTTAAACTCTTAAACCCCTGATCTTACCCAATGCTTACTGAAATGTGAACTCTTTTGATTCTGAATCTGAATCTGCAACAGGCTTACCAAATCACAGGAACTCTTTTGATTCTGAATCTGCAACAGGCTTACCAAATCACAGATGATGTCATGTAGGGCCTGTGGCAATAGAACAAGGGTTAATGGTTTTAAACCAAAACGGGGTAGATTCAGACTAGATTTATGGAAGAAATTTTTTACAATAACAGTGGTGAAAAACTGGGACAGGTTGCCCAAAGAGGTGACAGATGCCCCATCCCTGGGAACAAAGTCAGGTTGGACAGGGCTCTGAGCAACCTGATCTTGTTGAAGATGCCCCTGATCATTGCAGGGGGGTTGGACTAGGTGGCCTTTAAAGGTGCCTTCCAACCCAAACTATTCTATAATTCTGTGTGTACCAATTGTATTGTTTTTCTCATCTCCTAGGAAAACAAACATGCTTTCTATTCTGTTCTTCCAAAAAGCTTTTCTGTTGTAGCAGGTTGGTGGTAAGATATGTATCTCTCCAGTTAAGTGTCTTCTCCACTTAAAATATGCTGATAACTTTCAGAATTTAAGTATTTGTGTTTTAGGGATTTTAAGTACTGCACACATTTAAACTGTGAGAAAAAAATGGATGTTTTTGGATCTGATATCATTATGTACACTGTAGGAATATTATCTATTTTGAACTTAAAATAACTTGCTTGTTCAAGAGTTCTAGCCATTAGAAATTATTCTACTTCCCGTTTCCCCAAATAGTAATATTTAAAGAGTCATATGATAATTTTTTTTGGTTCCGATTCCTTTAAACATTTACAGTGCGATTTTTCTTGACAATTTTCTTTAGAGACCGTTAACATTTGGTGGTCTCTTTGATGTTATCTGTTGTTAATGAGCAAATAAAAATTGCATGTCATCTTGGTATTCTGAGGCTTGCTTTAAATATTTGGTGCTCTTTTCTGGCTGGGTGCATGCTGCAGCCTCTTTCAGTGATCCAGGAGAGGACAAAGCATCACTCTGTCCTATATCCCTGAGAATGTTTCCTACATCCAGAGTTCTGGTTAACAAAATGCTTAAGGGTGTGTTTAATGGAGACACATCCAGGAGGAAAAAGGCCTTCAAAGAACTGATTCTTTGCCAAAGGTTCTGCAAGCACATCTTTTTTCCATTCCTTCAACATTGAGCTTGTGTTTTAGGTGTTTCTCCTTGCGATGTTTTTCTAGAATGGTGAGGAAAAGATAATTGGGCTAGAGAGGACTTCCACATTTATGTAACTTTTCTAATTTTCATGTGGTTTTAGGTCTATGGACCTGGAACTCAGACGAGAGCTTTCCAGTATGTCAGGTAAGCCTTGTTTGTGCTTTCTGATATTTACTTTCCTTAGTGGTTCTTTGAGCTTGGCCAGCTTTGTATGCACATGCATTTTAGTCAAAAAAAATTATGTTCATTCTTAGGCGAGCTTCGTATGCATGTGCATTTTAGTCAAAAAAATTATGTTCATTCTTAGGCGAGCTTTCCTTTCAGAAGGGAGCCAGTGAAGTTTTTGAAAATACCAAGAAACAAAACGTTAGTGGGTTTAGCAATTTGAATTAAAATATTAATGTGTTCCTCCCTTCAAGGGACAGCAAGTAGCCGGGTAGGAAAGTTTTCAGTGCTGCTGGAAGTCTGATTAATTTGTGAGTCCTTCCGTCGTAATGCAATAGTGCCACCTTGTGTCCTCGAGGGTGCTGTGGTCAGCGTGTGTGCTGCACATGGAGATCTCCCCTCCTGGGGAAAGCAACCAGTTGAGGGGGTATTCGTGTAGCTAATATTTGCAGTGTAAGCAAGGCCAGAATGTACTTTCATTATGAAAAAGTGAATCTGTTCCTCAGAATCTTTTGTTCTGTTGTGCTAGCTGAACTTCCCTGCCAGGCTTCTGGGTTGTTTTAGTCATTCTCCGCTTGGAAATGTTCTTTCCCTCTGCTGAAAGTAATAGTATTTCACTGAATTTTCACTGAATTTTTAGAGTTGGAAGGGACCATAGAGATCATCTAGTCCAACTCCCCTGCTGAAGCAGGACCACCCAGAGCTTGTCAGAGCATGTTATTCAGGAGCATCCAGGCAGGTCTTGAAAATCTCCAAGGAAGGGGACTTCACACCCTCCCTGGGCAGCCTGTCCCAGGGCTCCGTCACCCTCACCGTGAAAAAGTTCTTCCTCATATTCAAGTGGAACCCTTTATGTTCCAACTTGTGCCCATTGCCCCTTGTCCTCTCACTGGCAACTACTGAAAAGAGTCTGGTTCCCTCCTCCCTCAGCCCACCCTTGAGATACTTGTAGGCATTGATAAGGTCTCCCCTCAGCCTTCTCTTCTCCAGACTAAAGAGTAGCAGAGATAGACATTACGAAAACCCCATCAGTTCAAAGTAGCCACTCCTTTCCTGATTACAAGTCATAATGAAAGAGATCTGGATTCGTATGTTCAGTGATGAGTGGATAAGTTTCTTGCAGATAACCCAAAATAACTTTCAGTTATTTTGCTGGGGGAAGGTAACACCAAAATACTGTTTTTAGCAAACTTGGTTTAAGAATTTCTGAAAGACTGAAGACAATTCAAACAACAAACTGCAAAGCAAGTGGTGGTGTCATGTGCCTCTGTCTTACAACTTACTCTATTCTGTTTAAAATGTGTTGGAAATGGGCCTCTAAATATGCTTGACTACTGGAAAGAAGAGGAAGTATTAATGTTTTTTTAGTAACTTGATATGGTTACATATTCTTTCATATGCTCAGGTGAACCATAGCCAGTGTATCCCAAAGATAATCACCCTTTCAAACTAACCTCCAGCTCAGTATATGGTACAAGAGGGATTCTGGAACAAACAGCCAAGAAAACATGCACCCGTTGAAGTGTGTACACTGTAAATCTCATTTCAGCATTCCTCACTCAGCTGCCTGATCTGCTTTACTGAGGGTGCAGCTCTCTTTTTGGACAATAATATTATTTATAGGGAAGTGAAAATTACCTCAATCTGTTCTTCCCTTGTTATAGTGATCTTGTGAATGGGTTGGTGGCGTTGATGAACAGCAATGTCAGCAGTCCTGTCAACTTGGTGAGTATGAGAGCTCCACTCTACTGTGTTTAATGTCCAGTGGCCCACATCACTTCTGTTTCCTTCCTTGTCTCTGATGTTGATTTTGAGAAGAAATAAATGGAGCTTTTTCAATTTCAAAAAAAGCTATTTCCATTATGAGTAATGTATTCATTCACATATTCTCTTCATAAATAAGAAGATTAAGCCCATAGGTGTTGAGGTCTTACAGTTCTAAGAACAGCATAAATTTGCTAGAGTTCTTCATTTGTTTTAGCAAAAAGATTTATGTAATTAGAATATGAAAAAAAGCCCGAACGAAATATGAATGGTGAGTGCAAAATACATCAAGGAAATGATTGCAGTCTGGTTTTAATGAAAAAAAAAAAACCACTGAAGGAATATTTAGCCCTAAAAAATTAGAAATCACTTCATACTAGCCTTGATTAGAGGGAAATTGGATAGCATTTGATTGTATAATTTTCTGATATTGATTAAAGCTGCTTAGAACTTAACTTTTCTAATAAAATTTTTGTTCTGTGCCAGTTGCTGTCACTTTATTCTCAGCAGTGGCTGTAAAAATAAAAGAAGGATGCATATGCCAGGTCATTTCTGTGTATGCCGACTTTTGCCAAATCATACATTCAACTCTGGAGGGTAGTTGTTCACTAGATTTTCCTTTTTTACTGTGGCCGTGAATTCATGTCTGTGTTTCTAGCCAAATGCTGGTGTTTTTAAACCCACATCACATGTTTTGCCTCCAGAAAACTCAGTGTTTAAATCTATATATACCTAAACATTCAGCTTTAGGTCAAACAAGATGTATTGAAGAAGAGTTTTGCAACAAGGAGAGCTGGGGATGGAGGGAACTGAGACTGGTGAAAGTGAGCTAATGCTAACAGGAAGCTTTCAGCATTTTGTTCTGAAATCTGGATCGGGGTCCATATGCAAGTTGGGTAAAAAAAGAAAATAGTTAAGAAAAGGAATATTGTGTAGGAAACCAAGCAGCCCTTACACATGTTGATACGTAAGCTGTAGTAAATGTGGAAGCAATTGTTTGCAGCTAAATTAGTTAGCTTGCTAACCTCGGATGAACTGAGAATTTAGCATACTGCTTCATTGTATCATGTGTCTTCAACTCAGCCAAGTCCTTGAATCCACATTTCAAACTGGTGATGTGGTTGTGTGGGCTGCTGAGTGGCACATGCTTTTATATGATTTAGGTGCGTTTGCCCATTTTGGGCGTACATTGAATTACCAAGGTAAAGGTAATGGAGGGCAGCTTTTCTAATGAGTGTGGAGCTTCTCAAAGTTACATCTTTTCCATCAGAGTAGGAGTAAGGCATAATGTTTAGCTTTTTCAGAGTTTAACATGACCTTGTTAGAATTGTCTCATGTCAGAAACCTAACATGTTGTAATGTGTTTAATTGTTATTGTAATGAATATCCTTTCTATTTCTAGGGAAACCCAGAAGAGCACACTATCCTAGAATTTGCCCAGTTAATTAAAAAACTTGTTGGTGAGTATGATAAGTAATTCTTAGAAAAGCTAATGAAGTACTTATTGTTGTTAGATGATTATTACTTGATTAGTGTGTGTAATATACAGATAATTTAATTGGTCTTTGGATTTCTTAATAACTTTATCAAAGAATTTAATTGTATCCTGATCATATAATTAAATATTAATAAGATAATCCAAATCTTCTCAGTTCTATGTAAAATATTGCATGAACCAGTAGAATGAATGCATTATTTATGTGTGTAATCTATACCAATTATTTTGGATAATGTTTATGCATTTGTTTAGTTTTGTTCTGGCACCAGGACAATTCATAAATGAAATGGAAAATACATGAATGCAAATGTCTAGCATAACAGCTTAGCTGAAATACAGATACTTCAGCAAGGTGGTTCTTCACAATTACACAGGCTGTAATTACACAGGCTCCTTCAACTGCCATTAAAAACCTCATGCTGCGGTGACAGTCTCTCTGCTTTTCACTCATCTACCAGTGACTCTTGCGAGGGCTGTCAGTGCCTCCCTTGTGTGTGGCTGGGAAGGAAACACTGTGGCTTTCTCTGCATTCCTCCTCTGATACCTGTAGCAAATCAGACCCCTCAAGAATGGAAGCGAAGAGCTGCACTTGGGCTTCTAGTGCGGCTTCCTAATGAGATGAAACGTACTGATGCCATTAGCCAAGGGTTTGTAGTCTGTAGATTCCAGCAGAGCTTCTGAGGGATCTGAAAAAGACAAGTTCAAACACACAGTGCAGAAGCCAATGCGTGTGATGTATCTAATAGAGGACTCTCCCCTCTGGAAAACATCTATGAATCCACAGATTAGGGAAGGAAACTGAAAATCAGAGCACCAAACCCATCAGGCACATAGAATAATTGTTACTTCCATTTTTCTGTATCATCACAAACAACTTGATGTGTTTCGGTCTGTCTAGAGAGGTGGTTTAGTTCTATATCCATAAAATGCCACAGTAACGTGGCATGTAAACTATTTGCTAGATTTGGTTTGAGAAGCTGTCCTGTTTCTGTCTGTTGGCATGAGGAAAGGCAAATACTGTATTGGCTATTTAAATCAGACTGGAGAGTATGGGCAAGGAGGAAGTGAAGTCCTTCTGCAATGCAAAAGTTCTAAGAGAATCACAGGATAGTCTAGGTTGGCATGCACCTCTGGAGGCCATTTGGTCCAATCCTTCTGCTCAGGTAGAGCCACCTACAGCCAACAGTGGCTCAGGAACATGCCCAGAGAGCTTTTTAGTATCTCCAAGAATGGAAGACTCCATAGCCTCACTGGGCAACCCGTGCCAGTGCTGGGTCACCCTCACAGTAAAATAGCATTTTCCGATGTTCAGAGGGAGCCTCCTGTGTTTCAGTTTGTTCCCACTGCCTCTGGGCTCCACTGGAAAAGAGCCTGTGTCCATATTCTTTACTTCCCCCATCAGGTATTTTATACACATGGATAAAAATCACCTGAGCCTTCTCCAGGCTCAACAGTCCTAGCTCTCTCTCCACCTGAGCCTTCTCTTCTCCAGGCTCAACAGTCCTAGCTCTCTCAGCCTGTCTTCATAGGAGAGATGCTCCAGTCCCTCCATTGTCTTAGTAGCTACTCGCTGTGCTGTCTCCCATATGTCCATGCCTCTCTTTTACTGGGGAGCCTAGCTACTTGCTGCACTGTCTCCCGTATGTCCATGCCTCTCTTTTACTGGGGAGCCCAGAACTGGACCCAGCTCTCCAGATCTATCTCATCAGTGCTGAGTAGAGGGGGAAGATCATCTCCTTTGACCTGCTGGCAGCACTCCTCCTACAGCAGTCCAAGGTACTATTTGCCTTCTTCGTGGCAAGGGTGCATTGTTGGCTTATATTCAACTTGGTGTCCACCAGGATCCCCACGCTCTCCAGGATACTATTTGCCTTCTTTGTGGCAAGGGTACATTGTTGGCTCATATTCAACTTGGTGTCCACCAGGATCCCCAGGTCCTTTCCTGCCAAGCACCTTTACAGCTGGTTGGTCCCGAGCCTCTACTAGTGCCTTGGGGTTATTCCTCCTCAGGTGCAGGACTTTGCACTTCTCCTTGTTGAACTTCATGAGGTTCCCATCAGCCCTTTTCTCCAGTCTCCTTTCTTGAGGTCCCTCTGTATGGCAGCACAACCTTCTGATGTATCGGTATTGACCCAGTATTGACCCCTGGGGTTACACCATTAGCTACCGGTCTCCAACTAGACTTTGTGCCACTGGTCACCAGCCTCAGGCCCAGCAATGCAGCCGATTTTCAACCTACCTTACTGTTCATTCAGCCCTGAATAAGGATGTTACGGGAGACAGTGTCAAAAGCCTCACTGAAGTAAAGGTAGATGACATCAAGTGCTCTGACCTTGGCTACTGAAGCAGTCATTTCATTGTAGAAGATTATTAGGCTGGTCAAGCGTAACTTCCTTTTTGTGAATCCATGCTGAAAGCTTTGTGAAATGCTTTGTGAATCCGTGTTGCTGTGGGACAGCATAACTTCCTTTTTGTGAATTCATGCTGAAAGCTTTGTGAATCCGTGTTGCTGTGGGACAGCTGGTTCACCCAGCTGTTGCGTGCAGTGCAGCTGTGTCTGCGGAAAGCGTTTCAGTGGTAGAATTATGAAGCAGAAAACTGCAGAAAGACCTGATGCTTCAATAGGTAGGAAAGATGTAAATGCAAAGCATAGTGAATTGCAGATGGTAATGCACGGTCTCTTGTTTAACAGGCAGTGGGAGTGAAATCCAGTTTCTTTCAGAAGCACAGGATGACCCTCAGAAGCGAAAACCTGACATCAGAAAAGCCAAGTTATTGCTTGGCTGGGAACCCGTGGTACGTACAGCCTTATTATGGTGGTTGTGTGCAAAAACACAGGGAGGCAGAGGTGGGTGGGAGAGGACCACATGATAATTTCAGTTACCAGGATATCTGCTTAACGCAATCTCCAGGAGAGTTGTTTAAAAGGTTGTCTTCTATGTTGCCCTAGCTCATGATTCAAGAACTTCTGGGAAAGACTATATGGCCTGTGCCATGCAGAAGAGCACATTATCATTAACATTGTAATAGACTTAAGTAGAAAAAAAAAACATTTTTAGGATAAGCATTTTAACTTTTTCACATGCATATTATGAAGTGTCTACCTACCTTTCTGTAAGCCCAATGAATCCTTTGAAATACATGGTACATAGTTAAGGGAACTAATCAGTTTGCAATCCTCATTCCTGTTTTGCTGTGGTAACATGCATTACGGAAGGACAAAAATTGCCTTTATTTAATTAAAATATTTTTATAAAATCTTTGGAGTAATGCTATTTTCAAGATTATCTGTAACATCATTGTAACCAAAAAGTTTGGTTACATTAATAGGGAGAAATGTGAGCACCAGAAAAACATTCTGGGTTTTAGTTTGTTTAAAGGGAAATATGTGAAACTTGTACAAAACAGAAGCTAGCTGGAGAGAGGTGACATGTTTGTGGTTTTTTTTTTATTCTGGTAGACTGAAGTAAGGCATAATAAGCAGCTCTCATTTTAGACTATGAGATGTTGGGCTTGTTTTGTGTGTTTGTAAATTTGAAACATGCTCAGGGTTAGTCAAACATGTCACCACCCACAGTAATGCCTGTCCACCTCTAAAGCTTAGTTACCAGCCATCTGAGGCTGTGGTTGTTCTGCACAGCTAATATGCAAGAAACTCAAAATCCCCATGGTTGCTGCTTTTTGTCCTTTTTCAACCTTTTTGGTGAATTTAACTGTGCAAGTGTATAACCAGGCATAGCTGATGAGAAGAGCTGGCTTGTTTGGGGAGGTAAGGTCTACTTATTCCCCAGAAAGGGTGTGACTTTCTTAGCCAGCTCCCCATTGTAGCTGGCACAGTGGTTTGTAGGCTTTTGTGGATTTGCAGTCAAAAAAATCTCCAAACCTTCTGAAAGGATTCACAGAGGCACCAGATATTAATAGACTATGCCTGAAAGCACAAGGACAATGGCAAGCGTTACAATCACAAAAAGTTTAAAACAGTTAACTTTTATACTCCTATAACCCTCTGCATTTGGCACAGTTGGTACCAAACCTTACTCTGAAGTAGCAGTACAGTGTTGGTACATCAAAGCAAGTAGGTTTTGTGCCACTATTTTATCCTCCTATATTAATGATAGTATCAGCAAGTATGTCAGAGCATATGGCTCCTGAGAAAAGTGGGTAGTGTTTCTGTTGTTCTTGTCTACAGTTCATAGTGTTTAAATGCAAGCCTAGAATATGAAGAATTACAATTATTTCTATGGGATCTGAGACTATCAAATGAGATACTGGATCATCACTGGTATCCCTTTTTCTGTCTATCAATGGAGCACTGAAGAAATAAAAACTAAAAAAAAAAAAGCCACCACCTTTCTACCTTTCTGTGGTGTATACCATTTTGTGAGAATCTGCGAAAGAGGATCTTTAATCACTAAAAACAGAAGGGGCTTAAATTTCTGTGTGCTTATCTCTTTCCATGTATTATGAATTGAAAGTAGAATTATGTAAGGCTGTTCTGACACTAAACAGACCAATCGTAACCATCTGATATGATTTAAATTTGTTGGGTTTTTTGACTTGCTGCATCAGAAAATATATCTGATGTTTAAAAGCTAACATGCATTAGCAGTACGGAGATGTAACCAGCATGTGGTGCTGTTAATGCTTATATTGGCTGAGAATGAGACTTCCTAGCAGTCTTTTGATAGCTGTATTAAAAAAGATGCCGTTGTGAAAAGAGCTGATGTGAACTCAGAGTGATATGATTCTTTCCTCACTTTTGGGAACAGGTCCCATTGGAAGAAGGTTTGAATAAAGCAATTCATTACTTCCGTAAAGAACTTGAGTATCAGGCGAACAATCAGTATATTCCCAAGCCAAAACCCGCAAGGATGAAAAAAGGAAGAACAAGACATAACTGAAGACTGTTGGTTGGACAGGAAATTCCCTGCTTGACATTTGGCGGATGTAATTTTTTTTTCTTCTTGGGTTTTTTTTTTTTTTTTTTTGAGAGAGAGAGACTTTGAAACAGGTATCATGAAGAACAAACTGGAATTTCATTCTGAAGCTTGCTTTAAAGAAGTGGATGTGCCTAAAAAAATAACAAATATTCCCCTTCCCCTGCAAATCTTGCCTTGCACTTTTTAAATCTGTCTTTTTATGTAAAATAGAGTAGAAGCATCTTTTAGTATCTTCAAGTTTTATATCTTGCTGTGAGATCATTTTGTTGTGACTGTCCTTGACAGTTTTATTTACTGGTTTCTTTGTGAAGCTGACGATAAACACAAACGGGATGGAAAATGCCAATTTATTTATAAAATGGGTACTATAAAATATGAGATGTTCTACTATGCATAAGAAAAAAGCTAGTGGTATTGTCAGGTGAGAGACACTGACGTCAAGTCTAAAGGAGTTTTAAAGAATTGTGTATGAGAGCTTTATGTATTCTTTAAAGGAGAGATTTTTTCAAAGGTTTAGTTTTAGTTGTACACTTGAATTTGAGATATTTTCATTGATTACCATGGATAAGGATATTTTGAATCACTACTGTGTTGTGCGTACTCTGGGAATAAAGTTAATGTATTATTGGTTACAGTGGTTGAATATGCTATTTTAATAAAATATTGAAACTTCTATTGACTAGTTTCAGGGTTTCACTGTGGGCACTTCTCTGGCATTAGACATCTGTGCATTTATTGTATATGAATTAGAAAGTAACAGTCTGTAAATAATTAGCTCAAATTTAATAACGTTGGTTTTTCATTGGTTATCTCTTAACAGATACACAGGAAGGCTGCAGGTTGTCTGTTGAAATAGATCAGACAAAAACATCATGATTTTTTTCCAGGTAGTTGATAGTGATGCAGGAGTATAAGATTTTCTTTAAACTGTAGAGTCTAACTTTAGCCTCCCTAACTGAGGAAATGTTTCTATTTTAAGCAATTATTGAATTGCCAGTAAATGCTTTCAACTTTGATAACTATGCCTGTCATCTTAACAAATAAAAACCAACCAAGCAAACAAAAAAAAAATCCAATTCCCCTTATTTTTAATAGTTCCCCTTTATTTTCAGTACCTAAGACTGGATACCTGGGGAGGGAAGATTGGCAGGGAGTTTTCAAAAGGTATTTTTGGCCTAGTGCCACTCAAAATTGAAAATCCTAAGTGTCCTCAAGCAAAGTGACTTGACTTGATCTCATTAAAGCTTGAAGTTTCATTAGCTTTCATCTTTAGGTTAATGGTCAAAGTGGGAGTTACCTGTAGCCATGACTTGACACCCGGATCCAGGGAGGACTCTGGGAACAGTGTGGTTTTTAGTCCCCCTCCATCAGAGTCTCCCAGTGCCTGCGAGGCTTGGGGTCCCATCCACTCTGTCTGGCCAAGAACCCTAGGACTCCAGCAGTGATGGGGCTCTCGTGCTCCTTTGCGTGGCCAGTCTGGACCAGGTTTGCAACGAACCTTTTAAAACAAAACAGTTTCTTTTCTGCTGATGTCTGCAGATTTTCTTCCAGTGGAAATCTGCCACTCAACCGAGCCAGGGAACATTCTGTGATTCAATGATTCTATGATTTTCCTGTCTGGACTCAGAGGTATTACATGTTGCTTCCATCTTTTCACAGCTGAGCATCTCGAGGTCTGCTTTTTGTTTGAAGCCTTTTTCTAGGTACTTGGTCTGGACATTTATTCTGCATTAAGCTGCCTGAAAAGTACACCGTGCTGTGCGTGCTCCAAATGTGCCTGTAACCTGTCATCACTGATACACTCACAAAGCACAGCCTCTCCCCCTACTCAAAACCACAGCTGGATGTATGTGAAGGTAGTGCCCACTTCTTCAATAGTCTTGTGGCAAGAACTGCTAATCAGCTCCCAGCAGGGTGTTCTTAATCCTTAAACTCTAGATTATATTTGGGGGAAGGTGTTCTTTCTCCTTATATTTCCTTCTCATTCAAATTGTGCTTATTGGATGCCAAAGCGCGTATGAAGAGGTGGTACATGAGGATGCAACCCCAGTTCAGCTCTGTGGCCATTGAGAATAAATGGGAGCTGTGGGTACCAGCTGTTCCTTCCAGGACTGGTTTTCATTTAATCCAATTACCTCAGTGCAAAATACGTAAACTGTACCGGAAGAAGCACGCCTCTGGAGACAGGCATAAAAAGTGCATTTTCCAAAAAAGAAAAATCCCTCAGGAAGTTTGAACATTTGGGTGCTACAGATGTGAATTTAAAGGCTTTTCAGGTTACTCCACAGCCTGATCTCCTTCATGAAAGGAGCAAGCAGGAGAGAGGGCAAATGCCTGGTACCAATACAGCCCATCTGCGAGTGTGTGGCAGGCCTCCCGCTGGGCCTGAGTGACAGACTGCATTGATTTGCTGCTTTCCTTGGACTGGTTTTGTTTCAGAGGTTCCTCGTTCAGTCCCCATATTCTTTCTAAATAGTGTCTTCCAGAAACAGCAGCTGAGGCAGCTATTGTGCCCTTTTGTGTTTGAAGCCGCTGAATGGCCTTCCAGCTGATTGGAAAGGCATGGGTCATGGGTGTTAAAACAGTCTGCTGGTGTTTAAGACTGAAAGTCGAGGATAATTTCCAGTTTGGTCTGGACTGAACTGAGACTTCAAGAGAGCAGATGAGGGTTTGCGTGTTACACCCCAGCTGGGGTTACACATCTCAGAAGGTGAAAGAAGGCATCAAGTTTGAGGGGAACCACAGGTGAGAAACATCTGCTGCCTCTCCAGGAGAGCCACTTTTGATGGTGAGTGGTGGAATACATCACTTAAAGCTTGGAAATGTAGGACTCTGGAGTAAATGAAGCCAAGCAATGTTCTCCTTTCCATGCCCAAACACAACATATTGTATTAATTTTTAATTATTCTTTTTTTTAGGAAATTTAAGAATTGGGGTTTTCTCCTGTCACCTGGTCAGGCAGACAAGGTAAAACCGACATGACCTTTGCTGTTTAGTCCCAGTGATCTGCACAAATGGGCAGCTCAGCCAGCACTAGGTGCAAGTCCTCCTCTCTCAGTAGGGAATATGCAACGTGGCAGAAGGCTGGCTGTGGGGAACTGGTCGTCTTGGTACAGGAGAGTGAGGTCAGCTTTCTAGAAGGAGAGGTGTGCAGGGCATCCATTGCTGTGGATTCCTTGAACCTCACAAGGAGGACCACTCTTGCTGCTGGAAGTTGTCACAGTGTGAGGTCCACAGTTGCATTTATTATTATTTTCTAAACGTTATGTATTTTTGCTTTATTTCTGTATGTAGGCTGTTCAGAAGCTTTGTAAACCACATTGCTGATCTACAGACGAGCTACAGAGAGACTCACAGACCTGATTTATTTTAAGTTCATGTCTATCTTTAGGTTAGGTTTTTTGCAACGTGGGGAAATTATGATCTGACAGCCTTCCTGTGTCTACAGTGTTTGCAGCTTTTCTTAACCTAGATAGACTCTGGCAGATTCAGTAGCCAGTGAGCTCTTCACCCTCTGGGCATTTGTGAATGGCTTTGTCATCTCTTTCTTTTCAAGAAACTTTTAGAAATGTAATGTGTTTGAAAAAAAAGCTTTCACTTCTGTCAGGTGGGGCTGGAATTCAGTTTCAAAGTTGAGAGAAAGAGGCAAGGGAGGAGGAGGAAGACAAACACAATTGCATAAATTCATTAGCCTTGGAGAACAGGCTACAGAGGGCAAAACAGAGCTTTGATTAGTGTGATGGATTGAGCCAGTCCCCAGGCTTTTATTAGTATTGAGTTTAATGCAACTGGAGGCCAAGAAGGTCCTTGAAGGTTGCTAGAGGTTAATCAGAGAGGACCTGTCCACAGAAAGAAAATGCTTTTGTTAATAGCAAGGGAAGTCTGTACTCAACATTGCTAGCCCTAACATCCATATGTCCTCCCCCTGAAATCGGTGGCAATGTGGCCACCACGAATCCGTAGTTGTGAATGTGTCCCTGTGCTTGGATCACAAGCTGTAGGAGACAGGAATGCCTTCTTTGCAGCTCTGACTCCCCGGAGCAGCCAGGAACAGCAGTGATAGCTCTGGAGAAAGGGAGGGCTCCTTCTATATGGCAGAACGTTCCTGAACGCGATTCCGTATCAACAGGGAGGTGTTTTTCTAAAATAGCAATTTATATTTCTTGCAAAAAAACCAGACCATTTCCTTCACTCGCTTACTCTTTGACAGTGAATGTGGCAACAACTTTTTGTCCACCTTGTTGGTGGACAGCCTGGAACAAACAGCAACCGGTTCATTCTTGCAATATTTTGCCAAGTTTCTGACACACTCTTCAGCAAGGAGGGGGATCCTCTGAATGCTGTGGCTGAAGCAGCTGGAAGGTCCAAAACATGAAGCCACAGGGATCTGTGGGGTGGCCTTAAGTACCACAATCTGGGCTTCATCCCACCCCAAGAGGTATTCTCAGCGACGGACTGGCCTGGCTGACACCCGCGAGCCAGGGGCTGTTTGTGGCAGCATCGGGTCTCGAAAGATGAAGTGCTGGACCACGGCCAAGCTGTTGCTGTTCTGCAGGGAGCCACAATGAACAATGGCTGCTCTTCTCTCTTGGTGGAGAGGTTACATGATGTCAATGCCGGGGTGGCTGGGGATGATGATGATGATGTGAAGCGCTCTGTGCTGTCTGCGCAGCAGAATGGAAGGGCTTTGGGGGGTGGGGGTGGTGGGGTGTGTGCACAGTTTTGTCTGTTTTGGGACAAAAGTAGTCAAAGGAAATTAGCTTTGTTAATGTAGTTGGCTTGAAGTTTAACTAACTCTGTGCATATTTGACCAACTATTTTTTTCTAATAGTTGTCTTCCTTTTGTCCAAATGTGTGATGGTTCATATCTGCTTGGTTTGTACCTTCTTGCTTGTATTTTTGCATTCTTGCAACTGTTGCACTTCAAGTCAGGGGGACCTCTCTGCAAGAAGGAGGGTGCCCTCCCCTTAGAGCTATTGCCTTAGAATCACAGAATCATCTAGGTTTGAAGGGACCTTTAAGCTCATCTAGTCCAACCATTAACCCAACACTGCCAAAACCACCATTAAGCCATGTCCCTCAGCACCCACGTCTACCTGTCTTTCAAATATATCCAGGGATGGCAATTCCACCACTTCCCTGGGCAGCCCATTCCAATGCCTTGTGGTGGGGTTGGCCCCAGCTGGCAGCTAAGTACCCTCACAGCCATTCACTCCCCCTGCCCCAACAACACAGGGCAGAGAATAAGAGAAGTAAAAATGAGCAAACCTTGAGGGCCGAGGTAAGAGCACTTTAAAAAGTGAAGGAAAAAGCCCCAGGAGATGCAAAGGCTACTCACTGTCTCCCCTAAGCAAGACTGATGCCCCACCAGTTGCTGAGCAATGGCTACCCTGGGAGACAAAACCCTCACCCCCTTGTTCCTCTCAGCTTTTATTGCTAAGCCAGTCGTTATACGGTATGGAATATTGGTAAGTTGAGGTGAGCTGTCCCACCTGTGTCCCCTCCCAAGTTCTTGCCTGCCCCCAGCCTACCTGCTGTTGGGGTAGTGTGGGCAACAACAGAGAAGCCCTTGATGATGTGCAAGCACTGTTCTGCGACAGTGAAGACACGGGGATGTTATGGACACTGTTTTAGTCACAAATCTAAAGCACAGCACCATACTTGTTGTTATGAAGAAAATTAACTCTATCCCAGCCAGCCCCCAGTACACGATGGAAAACTTCAGCATGCAGCACAGTATAACAGAAAAGATTTAATTTGTTGGGTTTTTTTAAATTATTTTTATCTTAGAGAATCCACAAGAGAGAGAGCGTAGACTTTGTTGTGAGCCTGCAAGGCACAGATTGCTGCTGGGCTGAGTCAGCCTGCAGGAATGGACATGGCTCACAAAGGCCCAGGGAGGGATGGTATTTATTTACAGCACTTTTTTTTAATTCTTCCTTATTCAGCAGGTCTGAATTCCCAGTTGTTGTAAATTCTGGGAAATGATGGAAATTATCAGCGCGGTTCAAATGTTGCCAAATTCTGAGCACGTTTTTGATAGGACGCAAAATGGAAGTATTCTTCTAGGAATAGGTGTTTTCCAACTGTGCAAAGAGTGTGTGCTTGACTCAGAATATGATTATTCCGCTTGGGGAATAAAGGGTCTTCTAATGAGGAAACACACCAGTTTAAACCAATTAAACTGGCAAGGATTTGAAGAGCGAGCGCTCCAAAGCCTAGGGGAAAGCTGAGTTTTTGGAGCCTACTAGGCCAGCGTGTAACTGTGCGTGCAGAGGAGAGGTGACTAAGATGTTTGTTGGATTTGGCTCCCTCAGCAAAAAGCTGTGTCCCTGGAAGCGTTCCTGCAGGGAGCGGGATAGTCCTCAGCTGCCTCTCCTGGGCACCAGGCCCTCACGCAACGGCGGGCTTGAAGTGAGAGATTAGGAAATACTTCTTTCTTAACTCTGCGTGTAAGTGAAGTGTAAAAAATGGTGTTACCCTGATCCATGCTTTGGAAATTTGTTGTAAGCTGTGGGTGACAGACAGCTAAAGCATCCGTGCTGTCTTCTCTGACTGCTACAGTTTGCAGCACACGTTTCATCTCTCTTTATCCTGATTCTTCAGCTCCTGAAGTCATGGAGACAGCCAGCCTTCCTCACCTGCCCCTTCCCAATCCTCTACGCTTGTCAAGCTCCAGCAGCGCTTTCCCCCAACCAGGCTCCTCCTGAAGCCCCTGACAGCTGAAATCTCCTAGGCTTCTGTCTGCATCAGGACTTTCTCTACGGTAGCAAGAGAGAAGCAGTCACGTAGCTGATGTTGTGGTAGCAATATTGGTCGTATTTCTAGGTTCTTAACACACACAACCCCACTAAGCAACCCCCCTTTAACCCATTATGCTTCATTAACAAATGCCCAGTCTCCAATAAATTTTGATGCTCGTGTGTCTAGGCACGACGCAACTTCACGGTAGGAGATGATGTCTGGGGACTGTGTTGGATGCTACGTGATGCTAATTTCTTTCTAAATGGCTTACTTTGTTATTTTCTTCCCTGTTTCAAGCTAGACCGAAAGCTTGCAGCTAAGTGGAAAGGACTCAAAGGGGAGTACTCATCAAAGGTAACCTTTGGGTTATTGTGCCTGGGAGGGGCTGGGGCCGCTCGGGTTAGATGTTCTGCATCTCAGCAATTACTTCTGAAGTCAGGTTCCAGCTTTGAGCTCTTTCCCTGGAGAATCCTTTCCTTTCACAGGTAGGCGAGCTCCTCTGGGCTGAATGTAGCTTTTGTGAATCATCCGTGCCCTTGCTCCAGAAGGAGCTGTTGAAGGTGCCGTGTCAGGCGAGTTGGGAGGGCTGTGCACGGTAGGTATGGAAACAGCAGAGGAGGCAGCAAGGAAACACTTCAGTTGAGCAGAATGTTTTTTTTTCTTCCCCCTCGAGAATAACTGGAGTTATTTGTTGACACAAATCTGAATGAGCGGGCACATCTGAAATGTATTGGCTTATAGTATGCATTCTATATGCCAAACTGGATGATACAATGTAATTTTGCAATTGACTGCAGGAAAGCAAATGAAAAAGCCCTTTTAAAAAGGAATCTGGAGTAATACGATTGGAATGAAACTTGCAGTTGCGTTACTAAATAATGGCAACCTGTTTATTTTATCAAAAAAGCTTTATTTCTATAACACTTTATATGTAATGTACTACTAAGTAATGATAGCTAAAAAAAAAAAAGTCACGTTGCTTTCTTTGAAGTCTGGCAGTTACTTTACTCTTCCTGTTATACATGAATAGGAGGAAAGCGGGGTCATTCTGACTGGGGAGGACTCTGCCTCAGCCGGTGCATCCCTATAGGCATCAGCTCCAGTAGGACACATGGCATTAGTAATCGTCGTAGTTGACACTTGCCCCATGCCTGAAGGTGTGTGGGTTTCGTGGGCCGATTGGTGCATCTTCATCGTAGTGGTGTTGGTAGTATCCACCATAGTATTCATTTCGAGCACGCCCTAAGTTTGTCCAGTAGGACATGTCGTCTTCAAATTTCTGCCAAAAAAAAAAAACAACAACAAAACATTTGCTTTCTAAGCCTGAAGCTTTACAATGAAGGGAGTGAAACAGAAGTGATGCAAGAGGTTCCTTTTTGTCTCTTTCAGGAATTCTTTTCGCATTTATAAAAACATCCTTTGCGCATTTATAAAAACTCAATCTCTAGATCTTTTGTGACTTGTACCTACCTTCTCTATGGGATTAGCCAGGGTCCCAAGTGCAGGACTTGTCCTGCCCAACCCCACCTGGGACTGACTCCCACACCCTCTGCCCACTCCGTAAAGTGCTTTAACTGAGGGCGCCTTCAACTGCAACCTGCACCAAGCACCTTTCATATTTATATTACCTCTTCAGTGGTGGATTATAAAAGCATTTTAATGTTTTCCACTTAAAAATCTGAAGGTTTGGTTCTCTGATGCCCCGTGCCTTTAGTCACAATGTTCCTGACTGCGAAGTGGGTGCAACAGGCTTTCGCTTTATGCCGGTGATCTTTCACTCCCATTTTGCCTGGGTGAAAATGAATGTACAGTGCAGCCTTCTAGCTATGGAAATGCAATAAGCAGTTCAATTCTGCTCACAGCAGCAGGGGAAAAACAGTGTGCAAGGATATCAAATACTTGCCAAGCCAAAGCCTTTCCATCTGAATGACTCTTTGGAAATATTTTTGGCTGAGATTTGAAAAAAAAGTTTTGCAAAATACACAATGGGTAAGTATGGCCCAAGTCCTTTGCTGGAGCAAACAGTTATTTCATTGTTAAAACTGTGTCTTAATACTCAAGAAAACCTACTTAGTGGATGCATTGTATCCCACAACAGTCCTCATTTCAATTTTTGAAATGCACACAGGAACTCAGAGGAGAATTCTTCTTATCTGCATGGTTTGTCCTTATTACTTACTTCTTGATATTTACCCCAGTCTTCAGTTTCTGATGCATAAACCCTATTTTTCCTGTTTCTATTGGGGTAGGGGTATATATAGCCATGCTGTTAAAAAATCACTTTTATCTGCATAATGTCCAGGAGGATAAAAAAAAAAAAGTATCCTTCACTATTCCAGTCCAAGCAAAGGATTATTTTTCTAATTGTTCCAGCTTTGAAAATGAGTGCATTCATCTTCTAAGCAATTCACATAGCGTGAGGGTCCAAAATGTGCTCCAGCTCGCCGGTGCCAATGCAGTCTCATTAAACATATTCATGCAGCTGACAGAAGCCAAGAATTCAACATCTATAACTATTTTTACCTCTTATTAAAGTAGAAAGTACTCTACATGTGGGACTGCAACTAAATGCACATTTTTCACCCTCTCTCAGCACCTATAGATACAGAGCTTTGTGCGGAGCCACAATTCTGACTGTGGAATCAGAACTCTTGATTCCACTCCCAGTGTTTCTGCAAATTAACTGTTTTTTTAAAAAGTAATGTAGACTTTATGTATCCATGTATACAAAAAAATGTATTTGAAGGGGGAGTTGGCTGCACATTATCAGTTTTCCTTTCACACTTGGAGTTGGGGCACAGGAGCCGCCTGCACCACGGAGGCACACGCAGGCGTTGGGCACGTAATGTTGGTGAGATTTCATTGAGGAATGGCAGTCACGCCCAGCTTGGTGTGGATTTCTCAGCGTGAAAAAAAGCAAATTGATTAGGTTGAGGCTGCCAATTTAATTTCCTGAAAATACAATTGATTCCTTAGGGTCTGGCCACCTTTTTCTCAAAGCCAACTTTGCCCGGTTGCAATTTGTTCAGCTTAAGTTCAGTAGCGGGCAAGAACTCCATGCCAGATTTTAATGTCATTTTTCTCTACTAACAAAATAATGTGGCAATCTCTAACAAATATGGAGCTTGTGTTTCTGTGCAATATTTGCAAATTTAAAAAAAAAAAGAAATAAAATCACAGCGTCTTTGGACAGAAAGGGGGGCAGCTTCCCCCTGGGTGCCCCTGTGGGTGTGCATCCCCCCCTCTGAAGCCCTACCCACCCCCAAAAGCCTGGCACTCACCGCCTCATCGAATCCCAGGTAGAGGAACTGCTGGTACCACTGCTGCACGTCGGGCTGGCTTCGGTCCCACAGCTGGCGCCTCTGCCGTCTCAGGCTGCTTAGGAACTCCTTGGCCGCCGCTTCTCTCACCGACACCTCAGGCTTCGTGGCAACAGGGGCTGAAATTAATTCCCACCCCGCCCCCAAAAAGGCATGCCAGGAAATTTTTAGTCAGCCCGAAAGCGTGCTGCTCGCAGCACATTAAGAAAAGGCTTCTTGCATCGTGCCATCACCTTTGTGCTGGGCGGCACGATGCCTGTCGCAGCAGTAACAGTAATAAACCCAGAAATCATCAATGTAATAGGATTTCTCAGCCACCCTCATTCTCCTGGCTTTGATAAAAGCTGTTCTGAGCTCAAAGACGCGAGTTAAGTAAGGAATTTAAATAAGCAAACCCAAACTGAGAGAGCAAACGCTGTGATGCGCTTTGAGGAGAGAGCAGGAGACTGGCCTCTGCGTGTTGCTGTTACAGTAATGAGAAAGAGGATGAGAGGTGAAGTTAAAGAGCCCGGAGAAGCTGGAGAAACACTGTGAACTTATTAGAGTGAAGGGGGGCACACATAGAATCATAGAATCACAGAATGGTTTGGGTTGGAAGGGACCTCAAGGATCATGGAGTTCCAACCCCCCTGCCATGGGCAGGGACACCTCCCACTAGAGCAGGTTGCTCAAAGCCCCATCCAGCCTGGCCTTGAACACTTCCAGGGATGGGGCACCCACAACTTCCCTGGGCAACCTGTTCCAGTGTCTCACCACCCTCATAGTAAAAAATTCCTTCCTGAGATCTAATCTGAATCTTTTTTCTTCCAGTTTAAAACCGTTCCCCCTTGTCCTATCATTACCCTTCCTGGCAAAGAGTCCCTCTCCATCTCTCCTGTAGGCTCCCTTCAGATATTAAAAGGCCGCTATAAGGTCTCCCTGGAGCCTTCTCTTCTCCAGGCTGAACAATCCCAGCTCCCCCAGCCTGTCTTCATAGGAGAGGTGCTCCATCCCTCTGATCATCTTCATGGCCCTCTGCGGCACCTGTTCCAGCAGATCCATGTCCTTTCTGTGTTGAGGACTCCAAAGCTGGACACAGTACTCCAGGTGGGGTCTCACACTTTTTTTTTTTAAAATCTGTTGTGTAAAACTGTAACTTTTAAATAATGAGTGCTACTAAATGTCCTGTATGCCTGAAAATAAGGGTTTCGTAGCAGACCATGTGGGAATGCCCCCAGCCCAGACACACCACCTGGCTTGCCCCATGGCCCCAGGGCAGGCAGTTTGCTGTGGCTGCTGCAGGAGCTGACGTCCCTCCCAAAGGATGAGGGCTCGCCCCATGTCACACACAGAAATGATAAAGTGTGGTATGATGTATGGTCTTCCCGTGAAACAAGAAGCGTGTGTGGGAGTAGGAGGAACGTCTTGGCTTCAGAGGGTCCATAGCAATGAGGGAGAGACCAGGGATATGGGCGTGGATGGGGATTTTCAGAGGATGCAAGGGAAGAGGCTGGGGCAGAAGAGGGAGTCAGGTGGAGGTATGAAAGCCATCGAAGCAAGAGCTGGACAGAGTCTCAGGAGGAGGCAAAGGACTGCGGTGGGAAGGAGATTCGAGAGGTAAAAAAAAAAGCTGAGTTGTCACAGGAAGAGTGGGAAACAGCAGGGTGCCCTGTGGGGATGCGCTGGAAGGTGATAACTCACTGTGTGCTTGGGATGGGTGTTATCACTGGGAAGTGGGACAGCTGAGCAAGTGTCACGTGAATGAGCCTGGCACAAGGGACACTGCCAGCGAGGGAATCAGTGCTGTGTACTCAGCCTGCTCACTTCAGTGCAGGATCGAGGCTGGAATTAAGGGGATGCCTATTCCCTGCATCATTGATTCAAGGCTCTACAGTTATGGGCTCAGCCACGTTGTCTGCACGCCCAAGAAGCCTCCCCTGGGGTGGTCCCTCTCATCAGGGGACCTCAACAAACCAGCCAACCGCTGCTGTGGCCCTGGGAGGATGGCTGTCAGTCCTATGTGTGTGCAAGCACTGCAGAACAGTGAGGTAGGGAATCCATACACAAGGCAAACAGCTGTGAATGGACCCCACATTTTAGGGCAGGTGAGAGGTGGTGGGTGATGGCAGGAAAAACCCAGTGAGAAATCAGTCAGGCTTGCAGAAAGAGGGAGTCCCCTCTGGGAAGGGTGTAAAATTCTTTCCCTCAGCCACAGAGCAGGCTGAGGGGAGGCAACCAAAACTTCTGGGGTGTTTCAGCCTGCCCCTCATCCGCTGCAGTGCTGCTTGTCCCTGGCCAACTCCATTTCCATCCCCTTCCCTCAACCAGCGAGCCGGTCTGTGCATCTGCCTGCTGGGCCCTCAGCCATCACCTCTCCCGTGGAGACAGAGCAGTCTTCCAAGGAGGAAGCACACAGAGGGCCAAGAGGACAAAGGGAACAAGTCAAGGCATTGCGAGCGAGCCCAGTTTGCACATTTTTCTCCTCTGCACCTGAGCCAGCAGTATTTCCCTGCGTTATAACCCCTTGGAAAAGCTTGTGACTTCCCAGAATAAACCAGATAAATGCCACGTCTAGCCATGTGTGCACTGGGAAAGGTAGGTGCTCTAGGCTGCTCGCGGCAAAACGCAGGGTATGGCCTGAGGCTGGGAACCCTGGCTTGTAGAGGGGGCTGTGACAAGGAGAACCTCCAGCCTTGCCAGTACCAAGTCCCAACTGGACGTGGAGATGCAAGGTCCGTATGCACAGGAGGTTTTGGTAGGGTATGGAGTGAGAGCGGCTGTCGGTACCAGCTTTGGGCAGGGTGCTGCTGCACTGCTGGGCTGGAGACACAGGGACAGCACATCGGCAGCTTTGGCTGACTCCAAGGAAAAAAACAACAAGGGGAAGGCACTCTGCTGTCTCTCTACTTACCTTCTCGTTTCTGAAGCATGAGTTTAAGCTTATTTCCCCTTGAGACATCTAGAGAAGCAAAAATAAAATATCTGCGTTTACTAAGAAGAAAATAACCACAGCAAAAACCCCACCGTATCTTGAAAAATACTGAAAGGACTTTTGTCAGAGCTCCAGGAACACCAGGCCAAACTCTGCAGCGAGTTTCTACCGGTGCCCCCCTTCTCCCTTTGCTCCTGTTTCCACACTCCAGTGCAACACACACCGCAGGGAAACTTTTGACACTCCAGCATCCTCTCCCCAGCCCTCCTTGGCAAGGGAACCCCAAAACTGGCCGCCTTTGCTAATTAAATTATAATATTTTGCAGCAGAAGACTGCAGCTGGTGCCAGTCCTGTGACACAGCAGCCAGGGTGGCACAATAACCCTGGAAAACCCTGAGTGAGGGGCATGTTAACAACCAACTGCTTCCAGTTTTATCCTCCAGCCCGTCCCAAAGCCTGTCGAGGCTGTCCTCCTGCTGAAGCCCATTCCCAGAAGGGATCCAAGGCTTCAGCCCATGGCTGAGCAGCACAACAGGAGACCTGCAAGTGCTTGGCTATTCCAAAATGCTTTATTTGCTGGAAAGCAAACTTTTTAAGAATCACAGAATCTTCTAGGTTGGAAGGGACCTTAAAGATCATCTTGTCCAACCGTCAACCTAACTGACAAAAATAGACACCCGCACAACAAACAAGAAGCATCACCATCACTAAACCATACCTCCCAGCACTACATCAACCTGTCTTTTGAACACCTCCAGGGATGGTGCCTCAACCACCTCCCTGGGCAGCCCATTCCAAAAGAAAAGAAAGATGCTCAACTTGCACAAGTGACCAAAAACGTTCCCCCACGCGGGATGCCAAGGGAAAGATCTGTCCGCGGCCACGCGTGATGCCAGGGAAAGGCTTTTTCCCGCTCCTCGGGGTGAGGTTTTCCCTCCCCGCACCCTGTCCCCTGTCCCGGTCGCGGTCGCTCACTCACCGGGGGCCGCGCAGAGCAGCGGGAGGAGGAGGAGGAGGAGGAGGAGGAGGAAGGCGGCGCCGGGCAGGGCCCCGCGGGGACACGGCGGCGGCATGGCGACGGCACGGAGACCCACCTGGGCAGGAGGAGACGGAGAGGATGGAGATAAAGACGGAGCCGGAGCCGGAGCGGAGGGAAGGGGAGCGAACGCCCGCCCCACGCCGCGCCCCGCTCCGGCCCGATGCCGCGGTGAGGGGCGGGGAGGCGCCCGGGGAGCGAGGGCAGGTCTGGGAGCAGCCTTCCGTGGGCTTCCGTGGGCTTGAACGTGGATTGAGGCGCTTTGTCGGCAGGACAAGGCGTCCACCCCCGTGTTTGGCGTGGCACAGTGGGGCAGGTCCCAGCTCTTTTTTTTTTTTCTTCTTCTTTTTTTTTTCCTAATGGTTACACATAATCAAATGCACCAAAGACCTTTCAGCAACTCAGACGGGCTTTTCTTACAGGGCAATTAAAAAATAAAACAACTGTAGACTGTCATTTAAGATTTCTCTACCTATAAAGCCAGTTTGTCTGTTGCCTGTAACAGCAGATGGAAATGGAGAGATTGCCTTGGTGGAAAAAGCAAATCGGAATCAACTAAAGATGACTTAGTTCAGGGGTTTTTTTCTCTCTCCCTTCCTCCCACCCCCCGAGTCCACAGGAAACCGTAATGTGTTTAAACTGATCGGCATTAAAAAATAATTTGGATTACTTTTCCTACTTTTAGACAGGTTTAGCTCATAGTAAGAGCAGAGGGACCAAAAGCCAAACTCACAAATTAAAAATCCTTGCTCAGCAGGATCACAGCTGTAATGGTGCCTAAACTTACGCCGCCTTTTCCTAATTCAGCTTCAGGTCCCCTCAGTGAATGCAGCTTCTCTTAGCTCCTTCCCCTGCAAATGCCAGGAGCACCCCAAGCGAAGCCGGGTGAAATCTTTGCCCATCCTGGGACACAAACCTCCCTCTTCCCTCTCAGCAGAGAGCTATGGCACTCGGGAGAGTGCTGTGGGTGTCTCACCTCCTGCCAGAGCTGTGCCAGGGCACGGCCAGGAGCATGGGGGGACTTCGGGGGAGTGAGGGAGAACTGGGCTTGCTCTGTAACCTACTGGTGAGAAGCCTGGCAAGCGGCTGGGCCCTCGGCTCCCTGATCCAAGGATTGTTTCCAGAATGGTTGCAGCTGAAACTTGAATATATACACACACACACTGTGTATACTGCATAGATCGCAATTGTGTATAAATATGTCTATTGAATACATATGTGTATATAGACATACACACACATGTGTGTGGTGAGGGAGCTGTGCAGTGGTGTGGCAGCTCCCTGAGATGAGATGTGGAGCTCGTCAATGCTATTTCAGGCAGAGCTCATTGTAGGGGTGGGACAAGCCCCTGTGGCTGGCTTTACCTCTTGCTGTAAAACACAGAAGCAGCACCAGCCAGGGCTGCTCCCTCAGCGGTTCCCCAGCCTGAATTGTTGCTTCAGGGGATGTCCCCACCTCGATTGCCCCACGCATCTCTCCCCTTGTGAAAAAAAGTACTTGGAGCTGCATCCAAAGCCTTTCCCCCACCTCCCTTCCCCCCCAGAACCCTCAAGCTAATGCTGAGACCCCTCTGCTCATCCCGGTTGAAGTGGCAGGGACAAGAGGATGCAAAAGCGCTGCAGTCGCTCCAGCCCAAACACCCCTTGCTCTCTGCAGCAGCCACAGCTTCAGTGGGGCAGGGCAGGAGGGAGCAGCACCTTCCAGACTTCTGTGGTGGAAGCACTCCCATAGCAGACTGGTGTCCCAGCTCAGCTCCCATGAAACTGGGAGCCAAAATCCGTCCTTTCTGTCACTGCTTTTGAGTGTTATTTTCCTTGTAGCTCCACGTTTGAAGTGTCAGCAGTCCTAAACGCCGTGTGTTGGAGCAAACGCCAGTTCTTTAGAATCAATGTGCCCTTTCATGAGCCTTAACACTGACAGCCTCTTGGCTAAAACCACCTGAGGTTTTTGGGATAGCTTGTTGTGAAATACAGCTAGCAGGGACAGAAGCAAAGAGTACATATGTAAGGCTACATCAGACAGCCATGATGTAGATAATTTAGAAAACCAGGGCAGTAACTTGTGACTATTTACAGTCCACCCCTGTACTGGTAATGGCAAAGTGTGTTTTGTTCAGCAGGTGGGTTTGTAACAAGCCTTGCGTGGGAGCTGGGGCTCTGCAGAACTTCAGGTACTTTGTACCTCAGGGGCAAGGGAATACAAAGCACAAAACCTCCTACAGGTACCAAATATATCAGGATGACTCAAGAAACTGCTGAGATGAAATGCTATCTGGTGAAGCCCACAGAATGGATTGACTCAAGTGCAAGGTTATTGTAGAAAATAATTGCTCTAGCGGTGGAAGAAGTGATTGACAGAAGAATATAATGCTCAGGGTTAAACTGAGTGCAGCATCTTCCCTGAAGAGGTCACTTTCTCAGTTCAAGTGACAGAAGTTTTTGACATCTAGAAAAAAAGTTGTGTAAAAATATAACTCCACTTCTTTTCAAAGGCAGTGGCAAAAGGTGACTGGTATTTTCCCAGTAGCAATCTTTATTTCTGTTCCAAGTTGTCTTAAGGACTAAGGCAGTGTTGCCCTGGGGTTGTAGTATGGTGCATTTTTTTTTTCTGTTAAGCCAGCAACTACTGCATCATTGTTGGAAGCATTTACCTTCAAATGAGTATCTATGTTAATTGACATTTTTCTGTGATTTGCCATGTGAAAACACAGCTGCTGTGGGTACAATGGGTACCGCGGTGTTTCCCTGGGTTTTCTCAGCAGTGATGTCACCCTCTTTAAAACATCCCTTCCTCCAGCACGGAGGAGTTTAGGGCTTGTCTTAGGGCTAGGTTTGCCTCTGCTAGGAGGTCTCTGCCGACAAGGCTGCACAGTATCCCCAAGGGCTCTAGGTAAGCAAGTCTGCCCTAATGGCACCATCAGTCCCCTTCTTTGGAGATTTTCAAGACCCGCCTGGATGCAGTCCTGAGTAACATGCTCTGACAAGCTCTGGGGGGTCCTGCGTTAGCAGGGGAGTTGGACTAGATGATCTCTATGGTCCCTTCCAACTCTAAAAATTCAGTGAAATTCAGTGAAATTCACCCAAATGTGTTTCATCCCCACAGGTGACAACGGCAAAGTCTTGGTGTCGAAACTTTGTTGAAAGATGCTAATTAACATCGTCAGCAAGACTGTTCCCCAGGCAGCTTCGGGATGAGGAGGGGTGAGCAGAGTCCCTTTCACGCACCATGTAAAACCCCGTCATGCCCCTTAGCGTAACGAGGACCGCTAATTGGAGGGATGCCCACAGCAGTGTAACAGGATGGAGCTGGCGGGTTTCGCCACTTCCCCAGCATGGGGCTGGGCTATGGTCTTGCAAGCCTGCGTGCTGAGCCAGAAATTTGGGAGTAATCCAACAGAAAGCCACTCCGAGCCTGACCTTGAGAGACAATGGGCAGGAGCCAGGCAAGGAGCTTGCTGGAGCTGGAGAAGTCCTGATCGCTGAGCCTACTGCCAGCCAGCGTTGTCTTCAGAGCCTGCAGGACTGTGTGTGCATTTTTGGGGGTAAGCAGGTAAATTCCAGTTGATTTTTTTTGACAGTTCTGCGGCTTGCTGCGTGTTTAGTGACCACTCAAGTGACCTTGTTTCCCCAGTGATCCCTGAGATTCCAGTTGATTTTTTTAGACAGTTCTGAGGCTTGCTGCGTGTTTGGTGACCACACAAGTGACCTTGTTTCCCCAGTGATCCCTGATTTTACATGTAGTGGTTTTAAGCCCAGTGGTATTTAAAACCTAAAGTGGTAGTTCGAGTAGTGCGTGGTGGCTTAACTGATCTGAACAAAACTGGGGGACAAATCTCAGCCCCAAAGCATCATTTATTTTTTAAGAGTCTGAGTTCCTTTATTATTATTATGCATTTTGCCTAAAATTAGTACAGTGAGATTCCTGTATAGCAGAGAGACACCTCTGCTTTTACATCTCATCACAGTAGCTGTTGAGAGAACTGTGTTGTATTCATTGAAATGTAAGAGATGATAGCATCTCCTGGTAATGACCATTCAAGTGTATTCTGAAATTCAAAGCACAAAAAATCAAGTCAAAAAGATTGATCTTGGTCTCTTTCCTTCTTCCTTTATTAAACTTCATGTTTTCAAGCATTTCAACACAATAATGTTTTTGAATATAGTGTAGATTAAATGCTTATATAGTCAAAGGACTCCTAAAGCTGGGTTTTCAAGGTAAAAACCCAGCAAATGTAACAAGACGTGTGATAAAATACTGAGACCTGCCATCAGCTTACTAACTTAGTAGGCAAATAGATAAGTTGGAAATTGGCCGGGGATGGCCAGAGATGACACTTCAACTTTTGCAAAGAAGCACCAGGAAGATTTTAATGACCCACTGAACCGACCCATTTGATCAAGAACATGGCAGCATTGAACAGTGTTCCCAACACCCAGAAAATTATTTTATTCTGTTAATGAGGATTTTACAAAATCTCCCAGCCATGTTGCCCTGGTCACTAGCTTTAGGACGGAGGCACTTGGCACTTCAGATTATTTTCTGCAGCCCGTTCCAAGAAAACTGCAGGAGTCGTGTTTTCCTTCCAAACAGAAGGAAGAACATTTAAGTCATCAGTCTGTTCTTTCAAAAATATTTTGAGTTTCATACTATTTCTTTCATTGTTCTGGGGTCCTTCTGATAGTGACAGGACCAGCCCCAAGTCCCAGGACAAACACCTTTCTTTAGGGGAAGTTTATTTTTTGCAGGCTATGAGTCTCATTGGCCTCAATGCATGGTTTGTGACACATTTCGTCCATTGCACCTCAACTAGTTGCACCATTACTTTGGTCCATGTTATTAATAAATATTAGTGTTTATATTTTCCATAGAAAACAGCTTAAAATACAGCCTTTCTTTGTTTTCCCCTTTGCTTGGCTACTGCTGATGTTTTTTTACAGCTCCTGACTGACTCTATCAGATAAGAAATGGTGTCTGTTGGTCTGTCCATCTTCTTCCCTTCACTGCCTGACAATACTTGGCTGCCCTCACTACAGAATTAACCTTATTGCTCTCATGATAAGCACAGTGAGAAGCAGATCAGTTTACCAACGTTATCTGATCATGGCTGCTTCCTTTCCGCAGAGGGATGCAAGAAGAAACCTTACTCCTTTTTCTCTTCCACTGCTTCCAGTATATTTTTAGGATAAACCTTGAAGTCAGGTCTAGTAGGAAGGGAGATGGAGAGGGACTGTAGTTCATTACAACATCTCTTTTTACCACAGCCTGATTTCACTTGAATCATTCTCTCTTTTACTGCTGTCTCTCGGGACCCCTCTTTTTATGCTTCAAAACTTTTTTTCCTGGAATCTTATTTCTGAGCTATTTTTGACTTGTTTTCATTCCCCTGTTTTATTATTCACATCCAGAATGCATGCATACTCTTTAAAAAAAATTAAAAAAAAACCAACATAAAAAACCCTATCCAACAATCAGGCTGCAACTACTCAAAGATCAGTAAATGTAAAGTGTTAAAAATCTTAAACTTAACAATTTGGTAGGGGGCAGATGGGGAAGTCTCTCTGCCCCCTGCTGCCTCTTTCTCCCCTCTCTGACCAGCACAGGCTCTAGTACTTTTTGGAGCCAATTCAGTTTGCTGGAACAGCAGACCCAGTTTATCTTTGCTGGGTTAGTTATCTTCAAGACTGGTGAGCTGTGATGGCTCAGGCAGGTGGTTTCCAAGAGTCAGGGCCAAGTAAGAAGGTGGTGGGAGAGCATGGCCAGAAGAGGGAATGGGGTGAAACTGGTGAAACAGAATTTCTCTGCTTTGCTGGAAGTGGGTAGTATGTCTAACCCTTTCCAAGGAATAGCTGAAGGTCAGGGTCACGCAATGCTCAGTAAGCGCTGGCTCAGGAGCAGATCACCGTGAAGAGAGGAGCCATCTGAGTCCACATTGGCCCCACCCCACCTGAGCACACCTGGTCACATCGCTCTTTTCTCCTGTGTTGTGTTTGAAGTTTTAACAATGCCTGAAAGTGGCCCCTCCAGGTCAAATCAGCATCTTCATGACCCCTTGGCGATGACTCACTTGCCTGCTAAATTTGGACATGCTCTAGAGTGGAGCAGGGAGGGTCACTAGCACAACAAGTTAGGTTGCTGAAGAGCTAAGGGCTTGAGACAGTGACAGGTTAACTCTATCCAAGGTTTCCTTCCCTGCACCTCATTCTCCCTCAGCCCCAGCAGCCTGCAGCAGTAGATGACAGCCTGGGCGGCAGGGCAAGCCCTGCACATCTCCACCGCAACCTCATTGGCATGGACATCAGCCTTAGAGACCTGTGGGGGTACAGCACATGCCAGTATGTCTAACCCTTTCCAAGGAATAGCTGAAGGTCAGGGTCACGCAATGCTCAGTAAGCGCTGGCTCAGGAGCAGATCACCGTGAAGAGAGGAGCCATCTGAGTCCACATTGGCCCCACCCCACCTGAGCACACCTGGTCACATCGCTCTTTTCTCCTGTGTTGTGTTTGAAGTTTTAACAATGCCTGAAAGTGGCCCCTCCAGGTCAAATCAGCATCTTCATGACCCCTTGGCGATGACTCACTTGCCTGCTAAATTTGGACATGCTCTAGAGTGGAGCAGGGAGGGTCACTAGCACAACAAGTTAGGTTGCTGAAGAGCTAAGGGCTTGAGACAGTGACAGGTTAACTCTATCCAAGGTTTCCTTCCCTGCACCTCATTCTCCCTCAGCCCCAGCAGCCTGCAGCAGTAGATGACAGCCTGGGCGGCAGGGCAAGCCCTGCACATCTCCACCGCAACCTCATTGGCATGGACATCAGCCTTAGAGACCTGTGGGGGTACAGCACATGCCTACTGACCTTATGCTTTAAAAACCTTTTTTTTTTTTTTTTTTCATTTGAAATGAGACAAAGTGGGTGCATTTTCATGAGAAAGGAGAAGCAGGGCATCCCAGACAGCTGCTACCACCCCAGTTTGAAGCCCTGGGTTCAAAGAGCAGGGGCTGGAACATCGCCTGAAGCCTATCAGGCTTTTTTAGCACAAACAAACCAACCTTGCTATCCCCCGCCTGCCTTCTCAGGCAGGTTAGGAATCACACAGGCTGAAATTTCCAGCAGCACCACCAGCCTGCCCGAGGCAGGCCCCCAGCACGCAAAATGTCTGCCGGAATGGTGGAAACACAGCAAAGTTATGGGCAGGGGAGGGCAGGTGATTGCTCTCTCCTTGGGTCGAACACATGCCTTTGGGATTCTTGATAATAACGGGGGGCACATCCCAGCTCGAAGCAGGACTCTCAGGTTATCGGAGCAGAAACCTCACTTGCCTTCCCAACGTTATCAAGTGTGACCTTACGCCTTTCTTGATCTGCTCTGTGGCTGCTCTCCCTGGCTCTGCTTTCTACAGCTGTGCTCTCCAGCTTCACCAGCGAGCCCGTCCCTCTGCTCCTCTGATGCTGGATTACCTTTCGGACTCACGGCTGGGTTTGTTTCCAGGAGATTGCACTTTCTGCAGTCTCTCCGTGCTGCTGCTGAGTAGGGGACGGTGGCATCTTTAATCTCCCCACAGCTGGCTGTGGGGGGATGACAGTGACTTCAAAGGGTGCCTGTGCCAGCCGGGTAGTACCACGGCTGCGGGGCATGGAAATGTGAGAGGAGGATTATTTTTTTTGCCTGTTGTGATCACTTAGGCATCCATCCTGCAGGTATTCATGCGCACATGTATTTTTCATCATAAGAGCCCTAGGGAATCTCATTTATCTCAGAAAGATTAAATCCCAGTCTGCTGCTGCTATGCCTGCATCTCGCTGTCGTACGGAAACGGCTCACCTGGACTGGCAGACACTTCATCCCCACTTCTTTGGTCTCCTGGGGCTTGGCTCACCTGGACTGGCAGACAATTCATCCCCACTTCTTTGGTCTCCTGGGGCTGTGTTCAGGGGGTGGCAGAGGGGAACACTGCAGGGCTCTGATCCCAAAGCCCGGCATGGAACCTCACCCAGCTCTGTCTGTGATAATAGGGCTGCATGACCTCTCAAATCAAGCTGGGTCTCCATAGAATCATAGAATCATTCAGGTTGGAAGAGACCCTTGGGATCATCGAGTCCAACCATCTACCCTACTCTACATAGTCCTCCCCTACACCATATCCCTCAGTACCGCATCTAAACGTCCCTTAAACATATCCAGAGATGGTGACTCAACCACCTCCCTGGGCAGCCTGTTCCAATGCCTGACCACTCTTTCTGTGAAAAATTCCTTCCTAATTTTCAGTCTAAACCTACCCTGTTGGAGCTTGAAGCAGTTCCCTCTTGTTCTGTCGTTAATTACCTGTGAGAAGAGACCAGCACCATCACTCAAGCAGAAGAATCTGCCCACAGTTGTTGATGTAGATGGGCCTCTGAAGTCCCTGCTAGCTCCTCTGGGCATTGGTATAATTGCTTTTACACCTTGGAGCTCCTGCCTTTAGGGATGGCTGAAGCACAGAGAAGAAAATACACTGTCATCCATCTCCAGCATGTGGCTTCCTCGCCATCAAAAATGTTCTAGTGGGCAAGACAGAGCCATTTGAGGCTAGATCACTGAGTTTTGGGTCAGACCAGATATACAACTTAAACAGAGAGCTAACCTGCTTCTGAGGCTGTAATTCTTCAAGGTGGGGTGACCAATTTAATCACTTACTGCTAGCAAAGCCACAACAAAAGTATTTTGCCTCCTTCTTTCTCAAGATCTGCTACTATAAATCTCTGTGTCCAACTCCTTTTTTTTTTCTTTTAATGAAAACGGCCTCTTCCATGAAACTGCAGTTGAATTTTGCTTTAAAAACCATCTCCCTTGTTTAATGTCTCTTCACAGCCTGCACTGCAGAGCTGTAGTACTCTTCCTAAGCAAAGGATGGCGATTGCCTTTCCTGTTAAGTAATGATACTGCTTAATGGCCACAATGGAAAAATGCTTTCACCTGGTAATTGTTAATAACGATGCAGTGGCTGTAAGTCTATTACATATTAGCTGAACACTATTTGGAGCTGGGGGGAACCTGAGCAGGGTAATTGCACAGTGATGCTCTAGTGACACGGCTCTCTTTTTCTCCCATGTGAATCCAGGCTAGTGTTTATCCATACAGGAGTGAGTAAACACACAGCCAAACCTTTGAGGACATCTTGTACCCTACAGAAACAGCGCGAGCACAGTAATGATAGAGCAGGAAAGGCCATGCAGTAGCATAAGATTATTTATTTTCATTCAGGTAATAACTGGGTTAGGAACATCTTCTTAAAGATAGCAATTTAAACTTTTATTTTTCATGCTGATTTACACAGATGCAGGGACAGCATGGGACATGCTATATAACTTTGTTGTTGATAATCATTTATTAATCAGAGACAGTAAGATAAGAAGCTTGCTGCCTTTTCTCCGTGAAGAGAGAATGGGGGAGCACAGATCAGTCATATTTTGAAGCATGCAGTACCTGACGGGGGAGCATATTTTTCAGAGGCCTAACCTGGCTTACTGCTGAACAAATTTTAGGCACCTGGACAAGAATAATCTTGGTCTCGTTGATTCTAATGCAACATTTGTCCTTGGGTTTAGTAAATTCAACACTCACTCTTGATCATTTCATACGAAAATTTTGTCCTGGGGCTTTGGTTGGTCTTTTCATGAGAAACAGTGCTACAGAAAGGAAAAAAACCCCACAAAAAACCCCACCCTAATACCAGTATAATCAAATCTCTGAATCATTACGAAGCCACTAAATATGCCTATATGGAAAAGCTTTTCCATAGTGGTAATCTTGCATGACTTATTAATGTGTTTTGTGCTTAAAGCCAGCCATACTGAAATGCTTGGAGAGGAAGGAGAGAACTGCACAGCAGAGAGAGGGCTTTTTCTTTTTATCTGAAAAAGGAGCATATGTTGTACGGTATATATTTTAGCAAAGAACCCAAAACCCTCAAATCTCCACTACTGTCACCATTCCTATACAGTTCCCATCAAACCTATGGTCTCAATATGTGAAACAATCAATCAGTCTCCCCTGGCCAGGGAGAGATCCTGCTGCCCGAGGCACAGATTGATTTCCCTGCAAGCACATAGACAACTCCGGGCTCGGCTAAAAAAGCAACAAAGTAAAACCAAGGCTGACAGAATACCTTCATTTTGGTTTAATTACGGACAAATTCCACCTCCTCTTATTTCATCAGAGGTTTCTATCCCATATACATCTCTGGTTTCCACTTCAACATCATATATTTTCATTTAAAAGAAGCTCTCACAGAGAACTAAACTCTTGTATGTAAATAAACAATACAGACCAGGAATATTATTCAAAGATGGAAGCACATTCTCTGCATAGCAGTATACTGGAAAACCTATCTGCCTTTTCCCTTCCCAGCCTGTGTGAGCAGCTTCAGGAATAAATTATTCAAAATGATCTGAGGCTGAGTTTGTGACAAGAGCAATTACGGTTATGAAACATGTATATTTTGTTTACCAATATTTGAATTCTGTGCACGGGCAATGCATGTGCAGACAGGGAAGCCGCCTCGCTCCTGGAGTGCTTATAACCTAATTGGATGTGTAATGGGCTCAGAGTCTTACGCTAGAGGAAATATATCAGATGGGTGTTAGCAAGCATGTGAGAGGTGTAAGACGTTTTTCTTGGACAACATTTGAATAACTTAAGAAAGATTGTCTTGGACTATGTGGATCTTTCTTAATCAAGAGCAGTTTATTTTTTTTCTTGCTAACTGACAGCCTCTGTCACAAGTACTTGCCTTGATCCTGAAACATGAGGGTATACAGGGATGTCGAGGTTCTGAATTATGCAGGTGGTCAGCTCAGAGTGATGTCTTCTAGCATTAAAACCAATACATCTTTCTCAGATGTGAAAGAAAGGAAAAGACAGGTGGTAGTGCCGTGTTTGTACATTTACAAATCCCCTATGAAATTGTTTGCTCCAAACTTATACAAAAATGTCAGCTGAAGCCAACTTTCCTTCAACTGAACCATTACCGTTTTCTCATCAATTCCATGGCAGTGGCTTAAAGCAGCACCTGAAAATGGATGACATTTGGTGACAGAGCTACAAGGAGCAGAGGGGCTGCAGGAGAGCAGCAGAGCAGGAAAAAGGCTGTAGCATAACAGATCAGAAAGACCAAGGGGCAAGAGAGGGACCCATTTCTGCAAGGCTCTGACAAATTACATTTACTCCCAGAAGTCAAAGACTTGTGCTTGTGCCTCTCGCTGAGGGTGAATTCTGCCTGGCGAGTGGTAAGAATGTTCTCCACTCTGCCTTCACAAAACAGAGTAACAAAGATGTGCATTTTCCCATCACTCCACTGAGACCCAACCATCCGACTGGCTGACTGCCACAGGGACCGACTGACATAAGGGCTTATCCGTCCTATAACTGAAAATCCAGGTTTGATCCACGCTCCGTTAACTGTTCAGTTCCAGAGGCTTCAGCATCTTTCCTCAGTAACCACACATGGTGATCAATACTTTCAAAGGCCGTTGACACAGCCTCAAAGGCATCCCATCTGTGTCTCTCATCGGAGAGCTTCTCATCTCCGTATATTCACATTAACATTCACAGGGAACGAAACCGTATTAAAAAAAGACATTGAGTATGAGACCTCTAAATAATACCCAAATGGATTTATTACAGAATGTCAGTTTGTTGCAACATCCAAATGAACATTCAGGAGAGAAGCCCCAGAAAATATCAGACCCACACGGTTTCTTTCAGACAACCCTCCTCTACATCATTAAGTCTTGCCTGTAGTAAGTCAAGCCAAACACAGCATGCAAACATTTCTATATTTCATCCTCTGCTAAATAAATGGGTTTCTCCTATTGTTTATTAATGACAGATGTTTCCCTTTGAATTTTCATGCATTGGCATAGGTCATTCTACCCTCAGCTTAAAGTTTTGCCTGCCTGTGTGAGTGTAGATGATAAACCCCAATATTCAAACCTGCATACAAGTGAATAGACCCCTGCATGCCACATTTTTTTAAAACAGTGTCTGTCCTTGCACTTGTTAAAGGACAATGTTCTTCCACCCTACCCTTACATTAAGAACTTCCCTAAGCCAGCTGGATATTCCTAAAAGTGCCCAGTCACTTATTCAGGAGAGCTCTCCTCTCTATTAGGCATTTGTTTGAAGTCAAGAATAGAGCTCAGCCTAAGAAAAAGACCTTGGCAGGTCTTGGTAAGAGTTCAGTTTAAATAGTTTAGAAGAAATCTGTGTCTGATTCAACCGCGTGTCTCCAAAGAGCAAACACAAAGCAGGCTGCCTTGCCCCGAGTCCCCCTGCCCAGCCCGCCAGCACTGCACTTCCCTGCACAGCTGTGTCAGGCAGAGATGTGGCAAAAACGTCACTTCTGACCATTTTTGTCAGTCCACCCAGAGGGATGCTGCGACTGGGCTGGGACACGTGTGCTCTGGGGGCACCACCGCTACAGCTGCATCCCTGGAAAGGCAAAGTACCTTCTGAAGCAGACCTGGCTTAAGTCCTCAGGCTATCTGGACTATGAGCTGGTAAAAACAGGGCAGTGAGGGGGGACAAACCAACCTTTACAAACATATTAACCGATGAACAGATCTGAGGATTAAAAGTATACTGCAGCTGCTGCGTTCAGCTTGCTCTCAGCTTGCCCAAAGTGGGGCTGAGCTACTCAAACGTCAAGCCTGCTTTTGTTAAAAATACTTTCTGTTTATTCCCCAAACACAGCATTCTTAATTGGACCCATAAATTACTTTTTTAGTCCTGTTGTGCAGCAGCATGAAAGGCAAATTTGGAAATGGAATCTGTCAAATCTACAAAAGTACATACACCGTGACCCATCTGTGCTACAAACTGCAGCTTTCATCAAAGTAGTTATTTTCAGTTGTTTCCTCATTGGTGAGCTGCAATAAAGAAAATATTAAGAAACGAACAATAGCATTACCTGAGACTCTGCTAATAGTCCTCTGTGTCCACTCACTGTCCTTTACTCTTAACAGTTTCAGCCGTTTTCTCCGCTACGGAGTGTGCACTCACACCCCCGTGTGCACACACACGCGCGTGCACAGACAGACAAAGAGCAGCCTTCCAGCAAGGAAAATACCCTGCATGGGGCTCGGGACTGCTGAAGGCTAAAACGTTTCTTTACAACACCCCAGAGTTGTTGTCAGGGCAGGAGTAAGACACCACAATGATTTTTTTTTCTAAAGAACGCTGGCATGTTTTTTGACATTCCTCCCCTTCCTCCAGCAAACAAATATTTTATCAGTTTACCTTTAAAATAATATGCTTCCCGTCTCCTTCCCAAAGTGCCTGGCCGGAAGAAATGACCTTTCCAGCCACAGAACAAGTTTCTCTTTATTTCAGCATGTCTTGCCTTCTGCAAGCAGGGCAAGAAGCGACGGAGGCTGGGAGCCACGGGACTGCCGGGGATGCCGGGTGTGAAAGGCGCGTTTATTCTGCCTCTCCCGAATCCCAGCCCCTCGGCTGCTCGCATCCGCACCAAGCGTGGAGAATCACATTTCTGCTTAATCAGGCCGGCTGCCTGGAGAAAGATGATTGCAAGCAGATGTACCCGTGTTCTCATGTGGAAGGAATTTGGGCTTTTGTGCCGGCTGGACGATGAGCGGCCGGCACCCAGGAGTGTTTCAGCGCTCTTTAATTTCTTCCAGGTGTTGGGAGCCGGTATCCGATGGTCCGTGCACACCTAGGGTCAGCAGGAGGACCAGAGGGAGAAGGCAGGAACGACAGGCTGACCTTACTGGGGGAAACAAGGCTCCATCCCATGCTCCTGGTAAACACCAGCCATGCTCTGAACCTCTCAAGGCTGCAGCAGCAAAGTTACGTTTTACTCCAGGCACAGTGGTTTTTACCTCTTGCTATGGGTAATCCAGGAGGAATAAACAGAATGGACATCAGACATCTCAAAATAACTTCCCTGGATCTGTAACTAGTCAGGGACAGGGACAATGAGTGTGGCACCTGCATACTGAAAAGGTGTGGTTTTCAGTGCGACACGCCAGTGACACTGCAAATGGCCCAAGGAAATCACAATCATATTAAAGACACTTTCAGTTCAAGAGAGACAGGGAACTACTGGAAAACATCCAGCATAGGGCAACTAAGATGATTAAGGGATTGGAGCATCTGCCTTGTGAGGAAAGGCTGAGAGAACTGGGAACTCTTTAGCCTGGAGAAGAGAAGGCTGAGGGGAGACCTTATTAATGCTTGTAAATATTCAAAGTGCAGTTTGAGGGAGGATGGAGCCGCACCCTTTTCAGTGGTTCCCAGTGAGAGGATGAGGGGCAGTGGGCACAAGCTGGAACATAGGAAGTTTCATTCAAATATGAGGAAGAACTTCCTCACGGTGAGAGTGACAGAGCCCTGGATCAGGCTGCCCAGGGAGGTTGTGGAGTCCCGTTCTCTGGAGGTTTTCAAGATCCACCTGGATGCAGTCCTGAGTATTGTGCTCTAGGCAATCCTGCTTTAGCAGGGCACTTGGACTAGGTGATCTCTAGAGGTCCCTTCCAACCATGGTGATTCTATGATTCCGTGGTTGCCGGGGGGGCCTGTGATGTGCTCTGGCACCTGGGACACCTGAGGGAAGGCGTCACAATGGGGGCCCCCTATAAAGGGCCCCGTCGGGCAGCGCTGAGCCATTCGAGCCCAGGACGATGGTGAGTGAGAAGAGAGACAGGGAACTACTGGAAAACATCCAGCATAGGGCAACTAAGATGATTAAGGGATTGGAGCATCTGCCTTGTGAGGAAAGGCTGAGAGAACTGGGAACTCTTTAGCCTGGAGAAGAGAAGGCTGAGGGGAGACCTTATTAATGCTTGTAAATATTCAAAGTGCAGTTTGAGGGAGGATGGAGCCGCACCCTTTTCAGTGGTTCCCAGTGAGAGGATGAGGGGCAGTGGGCACAAGCTGGAACATAGGAAGTTTCATTCAAATATGAGGAAGAACTTCCTCACGGTGAGAGTGACAGAGCCCTGGATCAGGCTGCCCAG
>NW_015091063.1:0-1604 GCF_001431845.1 Calidris pugnax
GTTTTGAATTTGTGGCTAAAACAGTGTTGTTAACACATGGAAGTTTTGGCCTTTGCTGAACAGAGCTTGCAAAGCATCCGGGCTTTCTCTTTCCCCCACTCTTCTCCTCCAGTGAGTAGGCTGGGGTGGGCAAAAGACTTAGGAGGGGACACAGCTGGGACAGCTGACCCCAGCTGGCCAAAGGGCTTTTCCATACCAAATAATACCACAATGTCACGCTCAGCAGCGAAAACTGGGGTACAGGAAGGAGGAGGGTGATTTTTGGCTTCTAAGGTGGCTGCTGCTCAGAGACCAGCTGGGCCCTGGCCTGCTTGTGGGAGGTGGCGAGTGATTTCCTGTCCTTCATTTTCTGTCTCTTTTCCTTCAACTATTAAACTGTCTTTATCTCAAACCCCGTGATTCCTCACTTTTATCCTTCCTCTTTTCCTCTGTCCCCAGGCTGCTGGCTGGGAACAACCCGCCACAGGAAACAGAAAGCAATGTTATAGTATGAATGTAGGTATGGGGTGGTTTTATGAAAAAACCTGTCTTTGGAGGTCACCAAATGGGAGCAGGGGGATATGTGGATTAGAGGGAACAAGGAATTTTTTACATTCACGACTGACTGTTACTGCCAGCAAATCCTGGGATCCCAGCACCTACCAGGATATTGCTGGGCCTCCATTATCGTTAGAGGCTGTCGGGCAGCCAGACAAAACTGGAGAGAGGGACTCACATGACGGTGTGGACACTGCTGCTTGTGTCTCTGTCCCGATCAAAACCTGCCACAGGAACGGTATTTTCCTCCTATCGCACCCTTGCCCGCTGGGGATCGTTTCCCTTCCTCAACGTGATTTTCCTTCTGTTTGTCCTCTTTTCTCTCTGCCTCCCCAAAAAAGGGCAGTTGGTATCACCTTCAAACTCCGCAGGAAGATTTTTCAAACGTGGATTTTCCCCTGTAATGGACTCTCCATCAAAACATAAGGCAATGAGGGATACAATTTAACTTCTTTCCTTCCTTTTTCCTGCTGCTTAAAAATTTGAAAGAATTTCAACATGGGTTGTCCCAGTAGGGACCTGACGACTGACATCATATTTTAGGATTTAGTGTTATAACAATGAGCCAGGGTTTAATTAACCTTCTAACCCTTTGGGAGACCTGAGAAAGAGGAGCCAGTTCTCACAAAACCACTGCTGCTTCTTTTGCACTTACTGAGCTCATTAATCTCTTCGATATCGTACTGATGACTACAGCTATATCTTGTTTTGGTAAAGTGCCAAATATTTCACGGAGATAATGAAATTCCTTGTCCGGCCTTGCAGAGAGTATCATTTAA
Organism: Calidris pugnax; assembly: GCF_001431845.1. Classification (NCBI taxonomy): domain Eukaryota; kingdom Metazoa; phylum Chordata; class Aves; order Charadriiformes; family Scolopacidae; genus Calidris; species Calidris pugnax. The sequence continues at coordinate 1,317 of NW_015091063.1, forward strand.
ACAAACCAGTAACAGAAGAGCTGATGGGAAAAGAAGGAAATGGAAATTGCAGGGAAGAAAAAAGGTGTGGGATATGTTGATTTCCCCTGTTTTCCCCTGACACCTGGGCCATGTGGGCTTGTGCTTCAAAACATAGGGAATATGATAGAAGGGGAGAAGGAGAAATTTAACCCTTTAATTGTTTACATGGACCTCTGTACAATATACACATACGGCACACCTGAAACCAGTTTCTTTCTTCTGAAACAATCCCCACCTTTCAAGTCAGACTTCATTCCTCCTCCAGGA
>NW_015091064.1:0-71294 GCF_001431845.1 Calidris pugnax
CCCTGACAGCTTGTCTGACCTTGTCCTCTCTGCAGTAAATTGAATTAAAGAATAAGGCCAGGTACTGCAAGAACCAGAGATAAGGGATCTGGAGAAATTACTTGAAGAAGCCTGGAGAGTTTTTGGAAATCGGGAAGATGTAGATAGGGGAAAGCTGACAAAAGTGATGGCCACGGCCACTGTGGCAGCATTGGAACAGAAGGGAGTAGTGAATGGTAGGGGATTTAGAGGACGTGGAAGGGGGATGTCTTTTGGGACTAGAGGAGGACTAAGGAATTTGGCAAGAGGTAGAGGTGTTAATGTTGGAAATGTATTGGAGAGGAATCAATGTGCATATTGCTGGGAAAAAGGACACTGGAAAAATGAATGCCCTGAGCTTAAAGGTACCCCACCTGCCTTGATAGCCAGAGCAGAGACCGATTGACAGAGACCTGGGGCATCTACCCTAGCAGATCCACTGGTCAAAATAAAGCTAGGGGAACAAGAGAAAGAAGTTGAATTTTTAATAGATACAGTTGCCTCTTTCTCTGTTTTAAATCAAGAAGTAATGCCTGTAAGCAAGGATTTTGTAAATGTGATAGGAGCCACTGGCCAGCAGAGAAAGGCGTTCTTTTGGAACCCCTTAGATTTAAATTAGGAAAACAGATCGGATTACAGTACTAGACCTAAAAGATGCATTCTTTTGTCTGCCTTTGGCTAAAGAAAGTCAAAAGTTGTTTGCTTTTGAATGGGAAAGCCCTACCACTGGTAGGAAAACCCAGCTTACTTGGACAGTGTTACCCCAAGGTTTCAAAAACAGTCCAACAATTTTCAAAAATCAATTAGCACGTGAGCTTGAGGCATGGAAGCCTCATTCCAATGACAGAACCCTTTTACAATACATGGATGACCTATTAATAGCAACTGAAACAAAACCTGAGTGTATCCAATGGACTGTGAGCTTGTTAAACTTTCTTGGACTAAATGGATATCGAGTCTCTCAACAGAAAATTCAAATGATACAACAGCAAGTGACCTACCTGGGATATGAATTATCTGGAGGACAACGGGAGTTGGGAACTGGACGAAAGGAAGCCATCTGTAAAACCCCACTTCCTCAGACGGTAAAAGAACTCAGAACCTTCTTGGGAATGACAGGTTGGTGTCGATTATGGATTTATAACTACGGAATAATAGTGAAACCTTTATATGAACTTTTGAAAAATAATCCCACTGGATTGATATGGTCCAAAGAAGCTCAGAACGCATTTGAAATACTTAAAAAGGAACTCATGAGAGCCCCAGCCTTGGGCTTGCCTGATGTAACCAAACCTTTCTGGCTCTTTTCTCACGAGAAACAAGGAATAGCTCTAGGAGTTTTAGCTCAGCGGCTGGGACCATACAAAAGAGCCGTAGCTTACTTCTCCAAACAATTAGATGAAGTAAGTAAAGGATGGCCAGGATGTTTACGAGCGGTAGCGGCCGTAATACTAAATATTGAGGAAGCCCGGAAATTTACTTTGGGCCAGAAGATGACAGTGTTGGTTTCACATACGGTATCCGCTGTATTAGAACAAAAAGGGAATCACTGGCTTTCCCCATCCAGGTTTTTGAAATACCAGGCCATCCTTGTTGAATCGGATGACATTAAAATTGAAGTGACTAACGTTGTGAACCCAGCCTCTTTCCTTAGTGGAGCAACAACTGAACCACTGACGCATGACTGTTTGGAAACAATAGAGACTGTGTACTCCAGCAGACCAGACCTGAAAGAAGAACCCCTGGAGGACGCACAGGATTCCTGGTTTACGGATGGAAGTAGCTTTGTCCGACAAGGTATCCGTAAAGCTGGATATGCGGTGACCACAACAAATAAGGTAATTGAATCCCAACCACTGCCTACTGGGACGTCAGCTCAAAAGGCTGAGATTATTGCTTTGACTAGAGCTTTGGAATTGGCAAAAGGGAAAAGGATAAATATATGGACAGACTCTAAATATGCTTTTGGGGTTGTTCATGCCCATGGAGCAGTCTGGAAGGAACGAGGATTGCTTACTGCGCAAGGAAAACAAATCAAACATGCAGAAGAAATACTTCGTCTACTGGAGGCAGTACGGTTACCAGCTAGCGTCGCCATCATGCATTGTCGAGGACATCTGAGGGGTAACACTGACCAAGAAAGAGGTAACAGATTGGCTGATTATGAGGCTAAACAGGCAGCAGAAAGAATACAGAAAGAACAAAGTCTAGCCTTAATTTTTCCTTAAAAGGAAACGTACCAGGAGACCATTGGCAAATTGATTTTTCCGAACTCCCAAGAAAAGGGGGGTATAAGTACTTATTGGTGCTTACAGACACCTTTTCTGGATGGCCAGAGGCTTTTCCCTGTAGAACAAACCAGGCAAGAGAAGTGACTAAAGTGTTATTGAACGAGATAATACCTCGATTTGGAGTACCTATAGTCATCTTATCAGATGGAGGTACTCACTTCTGTGCACAAATAGTGCAACAAGTTAGCAAACTATTGGGAATTGATTGGCAGTTACACACCCCATATAGGCCGCAGGCCAGTGGGCAAGTAGAAAAAATGAATCACATGATAAAACAGCAGATAGCCAAAATATGTCAAGAAGCAGATTTGTATTGGTATCAAGCATTACCCATAGCTCTGCTTAGACTACGAGTAAAGCCAAGAGCTAAAGAGAACCTAAGCCCTTTTGAAATATTCTATGGGAGACCATACCAGACAAAATATAAAGGGGAAGATTTAAATCAGTTGGGTAATTCCTATTTACAAAATTATGTTATTTCTTTGGGAAAACAATTAGAGAAAATCAATAAGACTGTCCTAGGAAACAGAGTTAAGGGATTGGATCATCCTATCCATCCCTTTAGTCCTGGAAGTTGGGTTTATATCAAGAATTTCTCAGGTAATCCACTGGAAGAGAAGTGGAATGGACCATTCCAAGTGCTACTGACCACTTTCACTGCAATCAAAGTGAAGGAACTGTCGTCCTGGATTCACTACTCTCGAGTGAAAAAAGCTCCAGACAAGCAATGGACTTCTGAAACCTTTAGGACCCTTAAAACTAAGATTACAAAAGACGGCTTCGAGTCTTAAGGAAGATCCTGACTTGAGCAGAGATGGACCTCCGAATGTACTGGATCAGCGAAACTGCGATTCTGGAAATCATTATTATGATCTTCTACATCACAGCTGGATGGACAGAGAACTGCACCACCCATCAAGATCTAGATGATGTCCCTGACCCTGAAGACTGGACCAGGAATGGATATTTGGGCAATGCAGGTTTGAATATCACATATAAGAAGACTAAGGTATACACAGTTTTAAAAATTGATGGTCAGATTAGAAGAGATTGGGGAAATTCACGACAAATACTGTCTTTTGAAATAAGAGAGAACAGCTTGGTTGTATAGCATGTAAATTTGATATGGGTAATTTCATGCTATACAATGATGTACCTAAACTACAGATTGGAATGGACATTAATGTCCTTAAGAAAATGCTTTCCCACCCAGACATTAAAATGTTGCTAAAGAAGATGAAGGAAGCTTCGAAACAAACATTATGGCAAGTCCAGCACAATACTCTGGAAATAAAGAAAATCATCACAGCCATCGAGAAAACTGGTGAACACCATTGGTGGGACATTTTTTTAAATACCTCACTAAAATCTCCAACTGCTGCTCAGTTTTTCAACTTCTTATTGCATCCTGTACTAGTGTTGATTTTTGTAGCCCTACTGCTAACACTTCTCAACATTTGGTTATGGTGGAAAGTACGGACTGTTGCTCAACAAGTACATGTATTATGGGCTGTAAACAAAAGTATGCAAAAGAATTTGCAATAGCTTAAAGAAAAGGGGGGATTGAATTAAAGAATAAGGCCAGGAATGGCTTGAAGGTTTGCTTATCTAAGGCCAGGAATGGCTTGAAGGTTTGCTTATCTAAGTATGACTTAGCAAATGACTGAACACAAAGAGGGGCCTGCAACCCCTGCAGAGCTACAATAAGTAACGAGACAGGAAGGCTGGCACGTAGGCAACAAACAATCACGAGGCCAGCACAATGTTATCTTATCTCTGACAAATGGAGAATTCCAAGAAGGAGGTAGCGTATGGTAATGAATTACTGGAAACTAATGAATATGTTAAAACACCTTACATGAATATGTATGTATGTATGCATATATGTTGTCAAACCGACTCCGTCTGGCGCGCACATTTGGAGGAGCGATCCCCTGTGCGTCCAGCGCTGCAATAAAGAATACCTGCTTAATAGTCATCCCGGGGCATCACACTCTTGTATGATGCTCTGAGTTTATGAAATTCAATCACAGTTTTCAGGCAGATCTTTCTGTACTTTTTTCCTACAGTAAGAACACTTGCAACAGCAAAAGAAGCCCTTAATACCGAAGGTAGGTGTGATTAGAGCAGTAACGAGAGCAATAGTTTTTGTAACAGAAAAAAAAGAGTCAGAGTCAGATGCAGCAGAAACAAACCCAACATGGATGTTTTGTTTCTTTGAATGAGAAATATTTTGTGGGACTTTTACATTCAAATTTTCAATATCCTGGTAGCTCTTCATCATCAATATTTCAAAATTGGCTGGTCAGCTACCTCTACTAAAAGAAGTCTCATATCACACTTAGCGGATGTTGGATTTCTCTTCACTTACACTATTAGAATCTGTCAGAAGATGTTCTGTCTGGGTAGAGTTGAATAAACAGGTAAATAAACATTGTTTAGGCAAATAATTCTGAACACATATTTTCCTTTTAAAAGGGTATCCTTGGGTTTTTTCTATTTTTAGTGCTTTTGAAATAAAGACGGTTTTTATATCAGAAACTTTCTGTATCAACATCCACCAAGCAAAGATAAGTATATCTCTAATCATGAATACTAATATTCACATGACTGGTAAAGAAAATTTGTAGATTCTCTAGGGCATTCCCGAATTTCACAACCCCAAGCCGTGTATTTGGCATCACGCCATACTTGATCATCCTGCTGATGTACAGTATGATTTCGATCCAGTTTTGATTGGCTTTCTTTCTTTTGTTTGTTTTTTTTGGTTTTTTGGTTTGGTTTGGTTTTTTTTAATCTTTCTAATCTGCAGTTTCTGAAGTCTCATTGATGTACTTCTGTGTGTATGGTAGCCTGAACTTACCCATCCAGAACAGACAATATGGACTGACACAATAGGTCACTGTTATCCTCCTAGACTGAAAGTCACAGCTTTGAAACTCATGTTTCTTGGATGGCAGTATGATAATAAAGGAGGAAAAATACTATATATCTTACTCCCTCTCCTACAGTTTGTGATCATTCGTGAACAAAAAGACAGTACCTATTTGTGTTACTTCTTTTATGCTTTGCTGTTGACCACCTCTGTGCATTCTGATGTTCTTGAAGAGATTAATTCTCAGAGATCTCATAAAGCTTGTAAAGGAGCAACATCACTTTTCCTAACTTTTTCGAAACAGATGCTTTTGCAATAAAAGTCTTGATAGCTTTTCTGTCTCATTGTTATCTTAATTTGCTTGGAGCACTTGAAAGAACTCATCTCACCTAAAATAGACTTTAGCTATTTAGAAGTTACGCTTATAGTCTAAACTAAGCTGTGTGTAGGGTCTCTCAGCAACCAAGACACACTTTTCTTTGTGAAATTAATTGCCCACTGGAGGAACCTATTTCTAAAGTGAGCATGGGAAGTATGATTAAGTATGACTAAGTTAGACAAGATGTTTAACCTTAGATGCTGAAGTTAATCTCACCAGCATCCCATTAACGTAGTCAGAGAGCATGTACTGAATATCAAATATTGTCTTCAGAGCATTATGTTTTATAGTGCCTTTGAAAAAGAGCTGACAAATGCAGATGCATCTCAGAAGAAATTTCTAGTGTTTAGAAATAGCTCTGAGATAGCACTATAATGCCAACTCCTTTTAGTGCTTTAGAGAGCAGCACAAGAAGCCACCAAACTGAGTTTGGTCAGAAACTGAAATATAGCAAGTCCTGGAGAGGAACTAAGTGCACAGCTTCTACTATGCCAAAACTGAAGCCTGTTGTCGTCTCATGAGACCAGGAAAAGCACGGGGAGGGGGGGCAGTAATATAACTGCCTTGACAATGCTCACAGAGAATTAATTTGAGAGACAATTAAATAATGAATACCACACTTGTTCTCTACCTGAAGTGAATCTTTCTGCTGGCATAGCTACTGCAGCATGTTTGGGGAACTCCGCTTCTGTTTTCCCAGTAAAATGAGCTCAATTTCTTTTAATTTTAAATTACCAAGCTCAAGCTGAACTGTGATGAGAATTTCACAAAAGTTTGACTATTTTGAAAAAATTTCTCATTGTCATTTTAGGGGAATACTGCTTAAAATAGGACGCCTGTGTTTATATACAAATTTATAAATAGCATATTTCAATGCAAGCAGTTTCCAGGCTGAATAGCCTGTGCAGTAGGCACACAAGTGCTTTGCGATTGATAGTACTCGGTAATGACAATAGATCGCAAATGGGGATTTAGACATGCAGCTCCTGGTATTGTCACTGAGAAACGCATATCAACTTCTAACACACTGTGCCGCAGGATAATCTCCAAGAATCAGACGTTCTCCCTCCAGATTAGGTTATAACAGAATTGATTTTCATACCTCGCTCAAACAAAAAAGACCACTTGGCAATGAGAAAAATTGCATTAAAATGATTAGCAGTGTCACTCTGGTTAATTTGATTACATTTGTTATCCAGCCTTTTTTAGTGGTGATTTTTACTTTTCATTTTTGTTTCTCCTCTACACCCCCTGGTTTTCTATCGTATGTTAGTCTTACCTTCTATTTAAGTACAACAAATAATACCCCAAAAATAATTATTCTCTCCTGACAGCAGTCTGTCTGAAAAAGTATGTATTAGGAAAAGTTCAGAGAAGGGCAAGCAAGGCTTTTAGGAAGTTTAAGTAACAGATCTGATAAGGAATGATGGGAAAGAGGTGATGCACACCACAAGCAAGAGTATTCTACAAATATTTGAAGATATAAATAATCAGATAATAGAAGAAACATTTAAGGTATTTGACAATGATAAGCCACATCAGGTTTTGATAGGAAAAAAAATTAGATAATTTCAAAAGTCTTTTTATTCATATCTTGAAAGTTACAAAAGTAGACAACAGAATCAATAGACTCAAAAAGTCCAGATGTCATTAGTGAAAATGTGTAGTCTTCTCTACTTTGAACTTCTTCCATGTTTGAGACTCATAATAGACTGCTAACACATTATTTGCTGCTACCACATTACCTGTAAAATCCTGATAAGTACTTTTGTAGCATTATCAGAAATTTTAGGCCTATTGGCAGTGGACTAAATTACTCAATTTCTGACCCTATTTTTGTCCTTGACATCATGTATGTCTTTTTTTTCAAATACTATAATTCTTAGGTGTCAGAGTAGACTTTCCTGATTCTGAAATTTACCTGTCTCTGAAATGTAGAAAAAAATAATAATAATGGAAATATAATTTATTTATACTACTTTTTAAATATCTGCATAGGTACGTTAGTGTTAAATGTAAGATTAATATTTTTACTCCAAGTGTGATTATTCAGTTGGATATCATTATGCTAAAAATTATTTTAAGTAATCATTAGTTTATTGCATATCATATGTTTTAAGAAAAAAAATACTTCAGGACTTTTTAAATATAGAAGAGATCGTCATTGCAAATATAACATGGAAACCAGAAAGGGCTCCTTTTGACCTAGTCCTTTTACCAAAGACCTGTTTTCAAAGGCTGACAAGCAGTTCTGTTCTCATCCCAAACATCCTTAAGCTGCTTGTAGAACGATAGATTAATATTAGAGGATTCTCTCTTGTAAACATTGAAAGCTAAAAATGTTTGTGTAGTAAAACGTGTAGGGATTGTCTTTAGTATACATATTAGCCTGAATTCAGTATATTTGAGTGACTGCAGCCTTTGTGTGTGCAAACTCCACCAAAAAAAGAACAAAAAAAAGTGGAAAAAATCTGAAAGTAGGGTAAGATGATAAATTAATACTATTAACGTTATTAAAGTCAATTAAATTTAATTTGAGATAATTATAGGCAAAAACTTTTAGCACGCTGTAAAACTGATTCATCAATTACAAGAAACATAAAATTGAGTTCAGACAAAAGGCTAGTGCAGTAATTTAACAAAGTAAATGTAAAGTAACCATGAAACATACATGTCAGGCCCTCCTGAGGGCACCACCAGCCCTGACTGTCCCTCACCCTGCTCCATAGGTGTCTCCTCACCCTACCCACAGCCCAGGACCTCATGTCAGCTCCCGGGGCTGCCAGCCCCTGCCCCAGTGATGCCACGTCAGGGCTGGTCTCCAGCTCCCCGCAGCCTTGCCCTGCTCAGCCATGAGCCGCACCAAGTTGGGCCCAGCTGCAGGCCCACATCCCAGCCTGGCCTTGGCCTGCCCTCATCCCCAGGGAGGTGCTCGATGCCTGGGGCTAGGGCCGCCCTGGTGCCCCTCCGGCTGCCTTGCTTCTGGCTGGGAGATGGGACATGCCCTTGGCCACCAGGCCTTTCCCTGCTCCTTGCTGGGAGGTGGCACATGCTCTGGCCACCAGGCCCTTCCCTGCCGCCATGGGGAGCCCCCGCTGCCCCCGGCCCAAATGGGGAGGTGCCCACCTGCACTGCTCCCTGAAAATACAAACGGAGAGAAAACTGCATTATAAAACTTCAGAACCAAATAAGTAGCGTGGGGAAGGAGTTCCTTCTCCGGCATTACAACCTTATATGAACTTGCACGTGTTCCTTAATATCATTCAGCCAGAGAAATATGAGAGCATGTGGCAGAAATAAATACCAGCCCTTCCACCACAGTCACTTGCTGTCACCAGAGTACATGCAGACTCTCTCATCATCCCTGAATTCTTATAATTTTAATCTACAGCTGTCAGCACAGTAGTAAACAGTTCCTCAGTTCATTTACTAAGAATTCTGGGAATAAAGAGATTACTGACTTCTTAAATACTTGCATATTTCAATAACCCTTTGCATTTGTTCTGCTTTTAGAGGGTACAAATATGGGAAAAGGCCTTGAATGTGTACAATTTTACAATAGGATACAAACAATTTTATTGTTTCATACAATAAAAATAAGCAGTTTCAGAAAACTTAATGATCAACTAGAGCTATTGTTCTTTATCATAAAGTTTTGATGAGTCAACACCAAGGATTCATTAGCTGTTGGTATTCAAAGATGGCCATACTATGACAATGTAACTTTTTTCATTACAACAGTACTTGCGTCAACAAATTGCGGTTGTTTGTAGTAAGAAGCACTGTCATGTGTTCCTAATAAGTATTTTCATACCTTTTAATACACCAAAGGACTTCTGCAGGTTGCTTGTCTAAAGCTGGACCAACTTCACTGAAAAACCTCTTGCACTGGAAATAGCAGTAAATAGCCATCTACTACAATCACTTATTCCTGTGGGTGGACGTTTGGGTGTTCTTCATCTAGCCTGTTTTTAGATATCTACTGCAGACCTGTGACCTTCCCCTTCTGTGATCCCTTCATAATTAGTGGAAAGAAATAGACACTCTAGGGCATGATTCATATGACCCACTTTAAGCATCTACTTCAGGAGATGAATTGCACCCTAGAGGTGTCAACCTCTCCTTTGATTATGAAGAGTTTTAGATCACTAACCACATGTACAAAGAGATGTCTAGATTTGGCCAGATGAATCTCACCCTCAGTGACATGAGTGAATAGGGTCTGAGCCAGGCAACCTTTCTCTGAAAGCAACATAGAACTGGCAGTAGCAGAACTGTAAACCACCAATGACCTTGAGACATCCTGTTATTCTAGTCCACTGTTAAAAAAGGACATTGGTATCTCCACAGTATTGACTGCATTTTAAACCTTTTCTGTCAGATTAAAAAATGTATATGAGATTTATTGCAGGGTATAATCCACACTTTTTCTTTGATCATATTTTCAAAAGAGCTGCACTCATAAATCATATAGATGTTGTATTATGTACTGGTTTATATAGTAACTATTTTTATTCTTGTCAACTTATTTAAGTTTTTTCTTTATAATGAGTGTTGCAAAGTTTTTTGATGTTGTTTGTGGTGTCTTGTGGCTCTACATGTCGTTTGACAGATTACAAACTTTTCACTGTCTAATACTTTGTTGAATGCAAAATGCATTTTATTCTCTACAATTGCAGTTTCCACTGAGTACATATTACAACCAATTATTCCTCATTACAGTGTAGCTGTCTACTTATGTCAGACCTCATTACTGTTTCTTAGAGTCAGAATTCTAGTACCCAGGAGTTTAAAATATTTGAATAAAAAGTTAGAAGTCCACAGATCAACAATCTTTCGTTTATTTTTAGTATGCCATTTTTATTACTTTGACATTCTGAAAGAACTTGACTTCAGGACCTTCACTTCATCACTCTTGGATAGTTGGATGCTTGTGTTGTGAAATAAAGTATCCTGTTTACTGAAACCTTATGCAATTAGCTTGGTGTGTCAGAAAAATCATTTATAAGTCTCATCGAATGAGACTTTTATAGGTTGGAGAATAAGAAAAAAAATTAACCTGATCATGTTAAAAAAATACTATTTTGTGTCTTACAATTTATGACTACATAAAATACTGCAGTAAAAAGTATCCGGGGAATTTACACTGAATTATTCCTGCACAGTGTGGATCAAATATCATATAGGTACTTATGTAACTAACAGGTTAGAGAACCACATTCAAAACTGCCTTTTAACCTAACTTCGAGACATTATTGAGATCTCTGAGTGTCTCCATTTTCAACACTCTTGGTTTCAAAGTACCTCAAAGTCTGCTTCTGGTCATGCTGAAAAGTACCCCAGTCAGTGCTGTTGTGGGATTAGTCAGCTAGGGGAGGACCCAGGCAGAGCATAAGGGCATCAGCAGTAGCACTTTAGGTTACTTTAGAACCTGATTTGAATGAGCATTCCAAATAATTTCACCAGGAAACTAAATTGCACTAACATCTGTAGCCTCCTAAGAAGTCTGGGATTCACAAAGACAACATCATTTCACCCTAATTCCCTTAAAGAGCTCTTTCAGAAGCTGTTCTCAGGGTATATAAAAAAGCGGTTGAGATCTTTCTGATCTGTATAATACACTCTGAGTCAAAAACAGGAAAAGATAATACTGGCTTCAAGCTTTCGCTATAGAATTAGTTAAAGCATTTACCCAAGAAGGAAAAGTTATATTTCAAGTTACCTTTAAATGCATGCCTCATATTCCAGGAAAGTGTCAGGTTTTACAGGTCAGGTCAAGTAGAAGGCACAGCACCTCTCCCATTGAAACTGAGCAAAATCACAAAATTCACAGCACGTGAGGGAAATCAGATAAAAAGAACAACTGGCTTTTATGGTCAAATAGGTATAGTGTAATGTGACAGAAGGGACTGAGGCTGGGTTCATGAACTATTCATTAGCTCAGGACCACATAACACAAGGACAGGTAGTTTATAACTTCATATATTTTGACTGCAACAGAGGTTACTTTAATTTTAGTTACCACTCTTTATTAGTCAGATTAATGTTTCTTTAAAAGGCTCTTTTTTATTTTCAGCTATGAAGGACATGTGACAAATTTCTCTGCTGAAAGTTAAACTGTAATTTCAAAGCCTGCTTGCTCAATACATGGCATACACAAATGGAATTGCAGCATGTAACTCCTAAGTATGATAAAATATAGCACTGGTAAAAATGGGCAATGATAATGGCTTTGCTGCTACTGAAATGCTGTGCTGCCACAAAAAGTCAGTCTGTATTGTAAGACCCAAAGCATCCTCTGCTCTGGGAAAGGAACTCTGGTGATGATAATCTTTTTTCAATATAACAAAATTGATGATTTCATAACACTAATTAATTAACCCTCAGTAATACTTTTGTCCTAATTCAAGTTTATAATTTGAGAAAAGAAAAGATAGAAAGAGGAACTGAAATATTAAAGTAACTACAGAAAAAATGCAGAAACTTTCATACTGGGCAGTTTTAGCCTCACTTTTATCTGTCCAGAGACAACTTTCCACTGGGTTTTCCTTTTGCTCCTGCTGTACACTTCAAAGGCCAAGTTAAAAATTCAGCTTCTTTAACAAATCAAAGCATGATGCCAATCCAGCTGTAAGTCAAAAGATTCATAACTTGATCAAGTCTTCATTAAGTTGTCACATAAAACTGGTGCTGACAGACCTGTTTTATTTACATGGGTTAAGTGTATCTGCTGATGAATTTCCGAAAAGAAACTTGAAAGAAATTTATAGATACTTAATAACTCCTTAACTAATGACCATGATACCAAAGTGCCTTGAACAGTCTAAAGAATTAATCTGTTCCTCTATTAATTGTCATGAAAATTATCTTCTATTTCACTTTTTCCTCATGTAGAATTATTTTAATCTTCTGTTTCATTCTTGTTTCTTACTTCTTTGTTCTGCTTTTGAGAGGTTTTGTTGTTACAATTTATGAAGAAGAAAGGCAAGATAGTTTCAATTAAAATAGAAATGCTTAATAGATTAATCACTGTATTGATATGAATATTTAATTTTGGTTTACTGATTTCTTCTGAATGTATATAGTAACATTATAAAATAATTGCTATATATCAATAAGGCAAAATAATGTATTTTAATATAACACATTTATTAATAAATACAGTTATTCAGACATCCATTCCCTGTATCTCACCGAAAATAAGTTTGTATTGTTATATTGATACTTTTGGGGGCAACTAAGTGCAAAGATGCACATTTATACTTTAGACTACTTGATTTCTATCTATCTACCTACATACTACTATCAGTCATGCTTTACTGCAAGGCAGATTTTGTTCTGGCATTCTGGATATTTTCTGCTTTGCTTGAATTTGTAGCTGTAGAAAAAGAAATAGCTTGTTTCAATTGCTGTTGGGGATAACATACAACTAAAACAGAGATGTATAGACCCCAGCATGTGTTGAGCTAAAGCTACAGAAAGTATATCTTAAAAGTTTCAAAGGTTAAATTCAGTAACCACCTATGTTTATGACTATGTGTGTATGTGTGGATGCACATGTGTATGTATATGTGATATAGGTATTATATAGAGAGATACAAGTGAAGGAAGCAATTCATGTCTGTGGAGATCTAAACCAAAGAATCGCAGTGTAGTCGCTGTGTATTGATTAGCTTGTTATTGATTACTGCACTTTGCCAGGGTGATCCTGGCAATTTTCCATCTGGAGGAAAAACGTTCCTCCACATGGTTCATGGGTGGAAGGGAATAAATGTTTGCTTCATTATCTACTCTGTGAATAAAAGCCATGGATATAAAATATTAGCTCTTTACTAGCTGTTGAAGCAAATTATTTCGCTCTAAAGCACACAGTTTTAACACTCAAGATCATCAGCTCATGATGCTAAATGCAAACAGAGTCAGACTGAAATGTCAAAAAATCACAGGCTGCACCAAGCACAGGAGCCTGATGTTGCCATCACGAAAACTACACAGCTCACACATAGCAGCTGGAAAATGCTGGAACAAGGACCTGTAACTTTCTGACCTTTGTTTTTGCGATAGCTAAAGGGATTTGTCCTGCTCAGGACGGGAACTCTGTAGGTGTTTGTGGTGTCAAATCTATCCCACCCTTAGGTACCTCAGTGAAATAGCAGCTAAAGGAAGCATTAGTTGTTTGCCTCAACGTGCTAAAAATAGTGCTTTTAAGTGTCAAAAGAAAAAGAAGCTGCAGAAGATAAGAGAAGAAACAAGCACTGAATATATCAGTCACAGTGTACAGTCAAGAGTACATGCTTGTTCTGGGAAACACTTTGAATTGAAAGCAAGGATGTAATTGTATATTGCATTACTGTCACAGCTGGATATCGTACACCTATGAGTTTTAACACATATCTGACTTTTTAATGTTTCTGATGCCTTCCTTTCTCCTTTTATTTTCCTTTAAAGTTTGCTCTTTCACAGCTGATTTAATTTTTATACTCTGTCTTACAGTTTTCATTGTATGTTTGTTTGCAGGTTTTTCCTGGTCTTTCCTAGTTAATCTCTCAGATGTTCTGCATTCAGCTATCTTTGGAAAGGATGGAGATGCTGCATCTCCCAGGAGCCAGTAAACAGAACATTAATAGCTGTCTCAGGCAATGCTGCATGTTCCATATTTTCACCCAGAATAACAATTTTACACTCACTGCTCCACTTAAAGCTATATCACTGAGACAGATCTGACATCTCTCCAGCAAAAGAGCCCAAACTTACAACAACAAGAAGATGCACAGCACTGTTGTCCTTAATATTAATAAGTTTAGGATCCTGGGAGCGCATAAAGCACCTGTCATTGGGCATATGGGTAGAGTGTGCTGCTACCCTGGAGTGCCAAGATGAGTGGATGGGGAGAGGAACCAGAGAAAGCTCTGGGCAGAAGAGTTAAGTTAAAGTAAAAATGAAGAGAGAGGCGAATAATGGAAAAATTATTGTTCTGGTAAGCTCCCCAGTTCAATTTCAGAAAAAAAATCCAAACAAAACAGTAAAAATAAAACAAAACCACACCCCCCAAAATCCAGTGATGGTGTTTTATCATTCACACCTTGTGGAGTCATTGCCCAAATAACTGTTTCTTCTGCAGCCAGTTCTGTCTCCTTTGCTCAGAATGCGGAAAGTACTTCAGGAGAGCCATTCTTCTGGGGTTAAAAAAGAAGAAAAGAAAACCTCAGAAAAACAAGGTGTCTGGAAATCATTGCTGATGATTGCATTAGTTTCATGACAAAATGTTTTAGCATAATTTTAAAAGATTCTGTTTGATGATTTTACATTTCACAAACAAAAAGGAACCCATGTTTTCACTTAGCTGTATGAACATTAATTATGTCGTTTCTTATTTTGTTTTATTTTGGCAATTTCTTACTATTTGCCTGGAGGGCCACTATACTGCTAACAAAAAAATCCCTCATTTTGGCACTGTTTACATTTGTGTTCATTAACAAGTTCAGAAAACTTTATTTTATTTATTTGTAATAAAAGAACTGCTTGCTTTATGAACAAGAAGATAAAACCCAGTGCTGTGAATCAACTCTCAAGATAGAGGAAACATGGACTACCACTCCTATGTTTCTGAGTCTGGATTTTGCTAATAAATTGTAGAAATGTTTGTATTTATATAGGTAAAAATACTTTTTAAAAAATCATGTTAGTTTTACTCTGAGCAGCAATGGGATCAAATAGAGCGAGTGTATAGTTGTTAAAATGTATCCTCTAGGTATCAAAAAGGCTTTTCAACCACAGTATAACTTAACTTACACTGAGCTTTTTTATGCTGGTGTGGCCAAGGCAAGAACAACTACATTTCATGTACACTACCTACTTCTCAGAAGTAAAATATTTTCCTTCAAAAAGAGTGGGAGATGCTTTCCCTTCCCTCATACCTTTACAGAAAAATCTATTAAGTGAGCTTCAGAGCACTTTCTGTATTTCGGTATTCTGTAAGTTTGGGGTCTTCCTTTCTCTTTCTATTAAGTTAATATGACAATGACGTTCCAAACCATTTCCACAAAATAGTCATAATCATATCTATGCTCTTTTACAGTCATGATTAGACATATCATATTTTGCAAATTCCTGACCCTGAGCACAATATGACACTGTGACAATTTATGTTCAGGCTTTTAGCTTGGGTCATTTGGTGACCACTTTTCCTACTGTCAAACTCTTTACCTCTCCCACCTACTTTATTTTCATTCCTTTTCTTTTCTGTTTCCCTCGGCTGTCCCTTCTGAATAGCCTGTAGCTATCAATAGCTTCACTCCAGTCATGGGGTTTGTCCTACCAAGTTTCAGTAACAGCAACCAGGTGGTATCTTTCTAGCAGCACAGTGGCTTCCAGTTCCTGATGTTTGGTGTCCATGCTGCTTCTATTGGTGTAGAGATACTTCAGCTTGGCTGTCAGCTGTGCCACCTTCTCAGAGGAACACCTCTTAATTCTTTTGTGATATGTCACTGGTGTGTCCATCTTGGCTTCTATCACCTCAGGAGCCCCTGGTTCATCCTGTAAGAGTTCAAATGTGCTGCAGTGTACATGCTGCATGTCTCAGAGTTACAGGCTGAGAGCCCTCGCTTAGTATGTAAAGATATAGTCCTACAGGTATGCCTTTGCAACAATATCATCTGAAGAATACTGTAAAGCACAAGAGCTAGATCTTGCAAGGGCCTTCAGGTTACACAGAAATTGTTATCCACACAATTGATAATTTCCATGGACTCTTAATACAGGATACAAGATTAACATGAGCTGTCCCTTATCATCAAGTTCCTTTATTTAGAAATTTTTAGTTTTAGCTGAATTTTTCAATTCTGTTTCAAACTTTTCGTCTTTAGCTGAATTGAAAATTTATATGCAGTTCTTTGAAACTGTTTGGGAAACAAAAAGAATGTGACAAGTTTTACAGAATTGCAATTTTCAGTGTTGCAACTACCACAAAAACTCTTCTTCTTCCACGTGTTTTAAAGAGATAATGTTGAAAACATTTATTATGGAAATTGAAGTGTCTGATGTTCCTAAGAGCCATTTATAGTGCAATCACATGTCTAGTTTAAAGAAAAGTCGTCTTCATTCTCCACTGCAAGAGAAGCATATTAATCATGTCATAGAGTAGCCTAGAATGATGAGAGAAAAGTAAATACCAATTTAGACTCCTCACTTAAATCATGGCCATCAAAAATGATGCTAGATTTATCAGAAAAATAGAAACAGTATACTGAATTTATAATTCAATATGGTTTTTTTGTACAGCTTATCAGGTTGCCTTATCAGGCAATTAGAACAAGCACCTTCACTGACTGTAATGAATCTAGATTTGCAACAGATGAGATAAGTATAAAACCAATACAGCCCATTGACCTGGTTTTACTATTTCCATAAAACATGATAAAAACTCCATGATAAATCAGACAAATAGTCTCTCTTCAGTGTTTGAACAAAAAGTGGAATAATTCTACAGTACGAGAAGTAAAATCTTCCAGACTAGGTTACCTAACAAAAATCTCTTAAAGGAACTGGTATTTCAGAGAAGATGGGACTGTTCCAGTATTTTATTTTAAAGATCACATATATGTTTCTTAAACGAGTTATACAGATAAGACTGCAAGAAATTATGCATAGATAATATACATGACATTTCAAGGGAACTATCACTATAGATAAGATACAGATAAATATTCTGTAAAACTGCCTCATGCAATGTTCCATAAATGGCTTTTATTCAAAATAGCCCATCTACTTAGCAAAGAATTATACGTAGACTACTACTACTATCACTAGTACTACTACTAGTATCAGTAACAATATACAGCAGGAAGAAGGAACTTAGTTTAAGATAGTTGGGAAAATTGCTAAATGATTTAAAGACAGCATAATTAACCAAAATATGAGAAACCGTGGTAATCTTTGAAGGAACGTTTTGGAAGATTTATGCAAGAACAGTTTGGAGGAATCAAGAGAATGAGTAGGTAAGGCATGAAATACTCAACGTTCAGGCTGAATTTCAGTGATGGGAAGAAAGGCCACATTCTAGTGGCCTAACACTTAGTAATTGAGGTACACCTTGGACAACTAATCAAAGGAGATGGATAAACACAAAGTCAATATAGGAATTTTGAATTTAAGATCATGCCAGTATTGCTCATTCCAGCAGTATATGTAAAAGATTTTGAGGGAAAGAGTAAAAATTTAATAACAGGCCGTATGACTTTTACTATGGAATTCATTAGAGTAAGCCCAATTTATACAGAAGTTAAAAACTTATTTCTTGCTGCGTACATTGTTGTACGCTGTTATTTTATTTTTAAGTGTTATTTTCTATTTACAGCTTTCATGTTAATTATCTGGTTTAATCAAGTTCTGGGTTTTGTGGACTTACTAAATCTGAATAGACTTCTCTTCCACATTACATGCAACACCTTGTTACAATGAAATATGAATTTGAATATAATTGAATCTTAAATTCCACACTTAAAAAATACAGAAGACAATTATGCTGTAAATTTTAGATATTGAAATGACTCAACAACTAAAGAATTTTTAATATTTCCTAGTGCATTCTCTGAGGGTCCATTTCATTCACATGAAACACAACCAGCCCACGGAGATGCTCTAAATTTTCACTTGAAACCTTAAAAAGTGTTTGTCTTCACCATTCACTTTATGTAGACTTGTTTTCTTCACATGAAAGAGAACCCCCGTTTTTTCAGATTCATTTTAAAAGCTAGTTAAACTTAAAATGAAAATAAGTTATGATTGAGAAGGAAAAGGTTAAGTTTCCAAATATTTTATAAGACCACAAAATTTGGAAAATTAGAAAAAGGAAAAATAAACCAAGAAATGTGAGTTTTTAACTACCCTTAGCCCTTGGATTTCTCTCTAGCTGTTCCAGGTTCTCCCAAACTTAAACTAAAATGAATGCTGTCTGTTTAATAGCATGCTGATCCCGTAGCACTTAACCTCATTGATTCTAGGCCAGCTAAAGTTTAGGGAGCTTTTCCTCATCTTGCACCTTCACCTTACTTTCTCCAAGGAATAACTCTTGCTGTCTCCAAGACAGCAAGTAGTCCTGGTCCCTTTGTCATGTATTAATACAGCTTCAGTAAAACAGAGCATTATTAACATCCTCATTCTTCATTCTTTGCTGATGTGTTACAAACTGCTGGTTTAGCAAGTAGAACTTTTATGCTTCCTGTGAGGTTCTCAAGGTGTGCCCTTGTACTACTTTCCTTTCAACTTTAATGAGCCTAAAATTTGATCCCTGTACGTACCACGTTCCAAAATCATAGTTTCTGGCTTAATTTGACACTTTTACAAAGACCAAAAATGATGTTTTAATAAGAAATTCATACATTGAGGGTATTTTTTCCATTTCTCCTTCATTTCTTTTTATGATTCCAGGAATTGATACTATCATCTCTATAAAATTTGTTAGTGGCTACCTTAAATCCTAGTTTTATCAGTACTTGCAGGCTGAGTGATACATCATAGATAGAAATGCAGAAGCACAAGCTTTTTTGTATTATTAAAAAAAAACAAAAAAAAAAACCCAAAAAAAATCAAGCCAACTTTTTTTGTTACATTGCAAACTATTTAGGATCTCCTGAATTAATAATAATACAATTTAAAAGTGACTAAATGTTTTTAATAATTTTCTTTATCCCAATATTTGACCTCAAAAGTCTTCCCTAACTTTCAAATTATAACAGTAGGAAACTCAGAAAGATGAAGCAGGAACTGGAATAACTAGGGAAAAGAACTAAAAAGTGGGTGAGCATTATTTATTTCTGGTTTCCCTGTTGCCTGTTGTTTCAGATGGCAGTAGAAAATCACATGCTACTACAATAAAACAGTAAATGACCCTAAAGAAGGCATTAGATCTCTTTTTTAATGAAATATCCTTTGAATCCAAGCTATCACATCTGTCCAAGAAGGTGCAGAACAAACAGCTCACCTTGATACAGAAGCATCAGCAAAGCTATGTGCACTCTGCTGGAGCGCTGAGGCAAAGAAGCTGTAAAAGCAGGCTTGTTTCCAGAGGGCACAGCATCACTAATTCTAAAAATTCCCTAGAATGAAAAATTTATCCTTTATATGCTAATTGACTCAGTTCAAAGAACAACTCAGTTGTTAAAATATGAATAAAAAAGGAATATCGGGGGGTGGAGGGGATCATAAGTGGCTTTGTAAAAAGGTAGAGTAAAATAACTGTCAAGGAAAATGCTACCCAGTTCTCATTAGAAAACTTTTCTCTCAGCTTCTCTGGCTTGAGGGAGGTTATCCAATGGAAGAAAAGAAGATTAGTTTTTGTCACCTCACTGAT
Organism: Calidris pugnax; assembly: GCF_001431845.1. Classification (NCBI taxonomy): domain Eukaryota; kingdom Metazoa; phylum Chordata; class Aves; order Charadriiformes; family Scolopacidae; genus Calidris; species Calidris pugnax. Next base: position 19,914 of record NW_015091064.1, read on the forward strand.
CATGTCTGACAGACTAGTTTGTCAACACAAAATGTGAAATAGTAAACATTTTAAGGCTTATAAACAACTTATAAATGGCTGCTGCAAACAATCTTCCACTCTGAGGGAGCTGGGGGTTTAATTTCTTGCTGTGCCCATGTTTCTATTCTCATTCAATAGCAGAAATTAAGTTTACCTACACCATATCTGTTCTTATGGCAAATAAATCAGTCCAGTTAGGCTTGGGCTGCCTTTCAAGCACTTTTATGAGCCTTGTAATGCATAATATCCCATGGATCTGGGCAGTTTTCTTATCTCAAAGATTGTTGAAAGAATCCACCTCATTGTAGTGGTGCATTTGTTATTCCTCTGGGATATGACAGACCCCAGATCAAATCCTCTCTCTGTCCCTCTCTAGCAGCAGGATGGGATGCACTTATCATCAGGTACCAGCTGGTATCACCATCAATTTCTCACAATGCAGTTTCTCTGTTTTCCATTAAAAATTAAAAGGATGCAGGGATGTAGTCTTAGATACCATCACTTTTATCAGAGTCAGAGTGAGCTTCTGTGAGCTACTGAATATCTAACTCTTATGTTACAGTAGAACCTCTCCAAAATGAGAGAGAGCAAGCGCTTCTTGTACAAATAATATGCTGCTTAAATGTTATTCACTTGATCCTATTTGCATCTTGAACATGCCTTTCTCATTTGCTGGATAGGAAGCTAATTATTAAGCTGGTAATTACCCCAGTGCTACCCTTTGCCATTTGAACCAGAAAAATCCATTCTAAACCTGAGAAATCCTTCCTTGCTTGATCGCTGGTGGACCTGTCACATTTGGAAAAAAAGTTTTCATTTTGTCAGCCTGGCTTTTTATCACAGAAAGTGGCTAGTCAAAAAATTCTTGACAAGTTTTAAATGGAATTCAACACAGTGCAAAAGTTCAATAATTTCTGACTAGAATTGCTGCAAGAATGAATATTGAAAAGCTCCATAAAATCTTTTAATTTTCATCTTTTGGAGATGGTAAGAGAAAAATTCTACAAGAGCTAATGTAAAAGAAGAATATTAAATACTGTGCTTACCCAATGTACCCATCTTGCTCCTGATCCTTGGACTGCCCGTGTATGAGATGACAGAGGTGAAGGGTAACATGGAGCAGATTTAAGGGCTGGATCTTCTGAGCATTTGATCACTAATGGCATCTGTGGGAGGGAACGCACTCGGCACTGTTCAGGAAGAAGACTTTCAGAACATGACACATTCAAAAGAAAGCAAAGGCACAGGTTACACAAATTGGCATCGTTCCACTGACATCGCTTGAGCTGTGATAACTGACAGAATACCAATTTGACCCAGACACCTGGCATGAGCTTTCTGTTGCATGCACTTGAGACCAGATCTATGCATGACAACAGGGCGGCCCCATGCTGCGGGTAGGCTGGGGAGAGCATCCCAGGCATGTCACTCAAGTATCTACCCTCCTTTCCTCTAAAAGCCCCAAAACCCTGCCTCTTCACTTGTCCCACTAGCATCCCGAGTTGCTTCTGCTCCTGAGTGCCTGGTGTCCTCACTTATCACTGATTACCCCTGCTTATCTCCCTACACAAGGTTCATCATTCTGGGTGATGCTGAACGTCCTTCCACAGTCGGTTCAAGCCTCGTACATCAGGGAAGGCTTTATCACTGGCTGGCTGGAGATTGCTAGACGGTCCTGAACAGGGGTAGCTATCTGTCAAATTTTGGTTGGGCATCAGAAAATGTTTGTGATTATTGAAATGGCATTCAAACACTGTAGACATCTATCCTGGAAATGACAAAACCCAGGATGGGTGTCCATTCCTGAATCACTTGGAACAGACAGCTGATGTGTAAACTCCGGACTCATTTTGTGATTTGGGAGAATGATCTCTAGCTTGTGTACTATCAGCCTTTTGTCACAAAGTTGGAGTTTCTTAAACTTGTTGGGCAGAATGAAACTGTTGTATTCCCCAAATCCAGACAAAAGAAGTTTTGTTTCATTATAGCCATCATGCATGAAGAAATTGCAACATGAACAATAATTATTTATCAGCTTCTTAAAATCAGAGACCAGATGAAAAATGCAATTTAAGAAAAGTGAATTGTTATCTATATGACTCCAGAAAAATGGCTGAAACTTTCTTTTCTTTAGATCTTTAACAGAGGTTAAATAAAAGCCACTGAAAGTGAATTATATATTAAAATCTCAACATGCATAAGTAAGTCTCATGTATTAAAAAATTGAATTTTTTTTTTTTTTGAGCCAGTGTTAATGACTTTTAAACTTTAAAGACTCTCCAAAAAATACCCCTGTCACGGTAAATTATAATTTACTTTCAACAAAGGATTTCGTTTATTACCAAGACATTTCCTACAAGGGGAGAGCTGTAACAATACATCAGACTGCTACACCCTGCCTAATTATAATTAAATATTGCATTACAGTAGTGTAGACGATATGCAAAAGGACCTCAATGCTCCATTGTATTGAACATTCAATTCACATACACAGAGCAAGAAACAGACCTTGTCAGGCAGAGATCATGATCAGAACAACGCAGAGAAGAAGGGGGTCAGAGACATAAGGAGCTTCTACAAAGTCACATAGCAAGTAGGCACTGGACCAGCAACCTAAATCCCGGAATGGTTTCTCTTCTACACTACCTTATATGTGTGAACTAATTTTTAAGGACCTTTTTCTGGGCATGAAGTATTTCCATTATAACTAGATCAATACATGTTGGTCCATTGATATAGAGAGTCAAATCAGAAAAAAATATAAAACTGTGGGTGTCTTTTTTTACCTGTATTTTTTGGTGCATGAGATTTACTAGTTCAGAGTTCAGGAAATGAGGCTGCAGCAGGCAAAGTAATCATTACACTTTTAGATAGTGTCTTGTTAAAAAGATGTGTCCTATCAATGACTTTCAATGAGGGTTATACAGGCAGCTTTGAACAACGCTATTGTAAAGTTAGACCCATCACAGGACAGTAAGAAAAAATGGTGTTTTGTTAAGAGAAACTGAAATGCTAACTTGATGTAGTTTTCAAGGGAAAAATATCTCATATATACAGAGTTTCAAAGTTCTTGTGTGAAGGAATTTATTCAAAGGAATCATCTAATTGTGCTATCAAAAATATAGCACATTTCTTATAAAACAAAACAGAAACATTTATCATTTGTCTTAACATTATATTGATGTAAACTCCAGGAGGACCATCAATCTCTAGAGGAAAGGAGCCTGTTTCATCAGGTGGGAAATAATAAATGTCAACACAAAAAATAACAAGACAATTATATTTAACAATCTGCTGACACTGATTGGCAGAAATAGTGACAGAGATTCTTATTTCGTAATGACCTAAGGGTACATTTTAGAGAGCATAATTTCAAAAACTCAGGTTTTTTCTCTCATCAATTTATAGCAGTAGGAATAATGAAGTTCTTGTTCCTTGTAATAGAAATACATTGAATCCATGTTCAATGAGGCATGGACACTGTATCTTTCCCCTTGGAGAAAGGCAATTGCAACAGCAATGTGAAAACTTCTATTTGTTGCTTTCTCCACAAAGAGCATTTTCTGTGTGTATTTACAGCAGGGTTTGTGGGTCCAAGATGATTGTTATAACTCCTCTTTCTGCTTAGTGATTCTTAACTGGTAATAGTAAGAGACAAATTATTTGCTATGGCATGAGCCAGAGAGAGTGACAATACTCTATATCAAAAATATCAAAAAATACTATTTAGTTTGGAAAGAAAAATTAGAGGCCTGTTACAGAAGTATTAAGTGAAGAATTATATAGAAAAAATAAGCTGGGAAATGATTATACAAAGAATTACCCAGAATTGAAACTGTGTGCATTCTGTGTGGCTTCTGACATATTTGTTATGCTTAAAATCCACAGTCTGATGATTTTATCATATTATTATTTTGTTTACATTTAAGGATGTTAGGCTATATGTTTTGGTTCTCTGAGAAAACAGAGCACTGTAAATACAATTACTCCATTTCAAAAAGCAGATGCAGTTTCACTTCCCTTATAAATATCTAGATATCTCATAGCAGGGCGAGCTACAGGATGGATGGCAGGCACCTATATCTGTAAAGGAATTGCTATATAGTTGCTATAGTTCAAGGAAGGTAAAAAGAGCAAAATATGCGGCCCTTCCATGAACTTCTGAGAGAACCTCTACACTATTTTCCAGAGATTAATATCTACTTTGACAGACAACAGCTTTTTTTTGATAGTTTAACAGATTATTCATTATGTGCTTTGCATTCATGTTATAGTTTCTATTGATTTCTACTGATTTTTCTCTTCTTTTCCTCTGAATGATTTCGAGAAAGATTTCTTTTTCAGAAAAAAAAAAAAAGAGGAAGACATAAACTTTTCCATAATACTTTTAGAATAATTTTATTCATGATTTGTATGCATATATATTTTGTTAGATTTCTAATGACATATTTATCTTTTGAAGGTATTACATATTTTTTCCAAAAAGGTTATCATGTAAATTATTTCTGAATCAAGTTTCAGTGAAACTTTTCAAGGTTCCTAATTTGAACATGTTGTTTTTAACATTTCAAACTCTGAATATATGTATTTTTAGACTGGGAATAGCTTATGAACAAAGCAGGAGATTGGTAAATTATCAGAATTCTCCTCCTACTTACTTCCCTTTAAGAAGAAATGTAAGTAAGCTAATGTTGTGGCATTTCTCTTCTGAGACCTGAAAATAGATGGCTTTGTAAATGCCTGAGATCCATTTATCTACCATCAAAATACCATCTTCAGAGCTGTCATGAAGTTCAAAGCTTTTTGAGGCCTTTCATTGCTTTTATTGAAAGATATGAAGCATTATTATTCACTGACCAATGTGCAAGCATATGTTATTGCTTTAAAATATTTTTATTTTAGATGACCAGAGCAGGTAAGCATATGTTTCCTAAAATGAATGTTTCTTATATGTTCCTCTTTTTTCTTCATCAGACAAGTCTGCACTATATCACGAAGAAAAGCGTATCAAGATACAGTGCCACTACATGTGACAAATGGGAACACCATGTTTTTCAAAGTTCACTGTTCTTCTATGTTCTAAATTTGATCTGAAAACTATTCATTTTACTTAAACTCTGAAAGAAGACATTACAAAAATACCCTAAAAACTTAAATTTTCACTAGTATAGAGGCATGTTGGTATTCACTGAAAAGAAGTCTTCTTTTGTATCTACATGTCTATGTATACAGAGGTATTATCTCATTGTGTTGGATTATTTCATTACTCTACCCTTCTATTACCTGAAGAGTAAGAAAATATTTCTATTTTGCATAGATGGTACAGAGACCCTAGGTAAACCAGGTCATTTGCCCTAAACCAGTGAAAAACAGGGTAAAATCAAAATCACTTCTGTGATCAGGGAAATATTATGCTCAGAGCATTAAACAAGCAACAGAATCTTTCTTTGGAAGTCTATAGTATTTATCCTGGAGGTGAGCTAGACAGGGAAGATGAGCCGCCAGAGACTCATAGGGCCAGGTAGCGGACTAGTGACAGAGAAACATTTCCTGTATTCTTGTTCCGTTTCAATAGAAACCTCGTTTTCCTACTGTATTTTACAGAGCCATCACCCTGTAGGCCTCCTGCACTGTTCCTTCCTGCTCCATCCATCCCCAGCTCCTGCCATCTCCTCCTCACCTCCCAGCACCTACCTAACACCACCAATGCATCTCCCAGAAGAGTTTATTTAGCATGGCTCCCCTCAATGATATGCTTCTCTATTCAAGTTTACTTGCTGCATGAGAAGAGAATTACTGAAATAACTTTCCCAGACTTACTTACTCGTATACATGCTATTTGTCAATTTTTTATTGACTACATAGGAAAACAGGAGAAGTGCTTGTAGACTGCTATTTTACTCATGCTAACCTGACAGGTCTTTTACTAACTTCAGCTAGAAGATGCAGAAACACTTAGCTGATGTGGAAATATTCTTAATGTAGGAAGCAGTTCTGGATTTTAATAAAAAAGCTTTTTGTTTCTTTTAATACAGGAAAAAAAAAGGTAGACTTGTTATTTCTAAAACACCATATATAATCATATCGAATAGCAGGCTTTGAAAGAAGAGCAATTTTACTGAAATGATCAAAGGTCATATCAAACTATTAGTGTTTAAACTGTTCACTTCTAGTACTTCATAGGAGTAATTTTATTTTATGAGGCAGAATTTAGTAACTCCTATTAATTTTCTTTCCATACCTCGAGCTTCTAGATATTATACGTAAAGTCAACCAGCATTTTTTAAGAATGAATATTTCGTTTGATATTTTATGTTACAATTTGTATTATTTCAGAATGAATATTTCGTTTGATATTTTATGTTGCAATTTGTATTATTTCAGAAGTAAATTGCACAGTTGTGTAAAATTCTTCACACTTGTCATGGTTTGTGCTGGGCTGGACACTAAAACAAACAACACATGTTCTCTTGTACTTCTCTCTCCTTCAGAGAAGGGAAAGCATCTCCCTTCAGGGAGAGAAGGATGAAAGAGAAAAGAAACTTAGGAGTTTTAAAAGAAACTAAACTACTTTAAAAGAAAAATAATGACATACATACAATACATACAAAACTATATCAAGCTTCCAGGATGACAATCATGTCACCAGCAGCCATTGGGAAAGTCCCACACTGGACTCAGCAACAGACAGGAGCTGGATTCTGGAGCTGGATTCAGGAATGCACAGATTAGGATCAAAGGCAGACAAACAGACAGAGTTCTCCTCTAATGGGGCACACAACAAGGTGAGCTGATCTTGGTTGTTACAGGAAGCAACCAAGGTCTTACCACTTTGGAAGCCAACACTGTCTGAAAAACATGCTGTTAATTTCAGAGAGTTCACTTAGTTAGGAGAGGATTAGCAGAAAAATAAAATTACCAAACAGAAAACAAGTTCTGTTTTACCTCAAACCAGGACAACTTCTTCCTGTGTCCCTCCTTTTCTTCCTCCTCCTTCTGATTTATAATACCATTATTATCTGAATGACACAGAAGGGAAGAATGGATATAAATAATTGTTTTCAGCCACAGCTGATCCTGCAGAGGCTCCAAATATCCATGGGAAGAATCTGAGCAAGAAGGAGAGTCATATGAGTACGTTGTTCTTTCAGATGATTTAGTGGTTAAACAGCATTATGAAAGTCTAGTATTTTTTTTCTCTCTTCCTTCCTATGGGAAGCTACACAGATTCCCACTGACCCACAGGTTTTGCATTGCCTAGATTTTCCAAGCTATGTCTTCCTTCTAAGATTTTAAACTGACAGGATTCACATCTTCATGTGAAATTCTGAGGATGTTTCTTCATGACCTGAAGGCTAGATCTCCAAGAAGGTTTTTTTGGTGCCCCACGAAAAGTCTGTGTGCTTTTGGGACTGGACAATGAAAAGCAATGGCCCAGGGAAGTTAGGTGCCTAGGTGTTTAAAAAGAAACTGCTTCACAAAGGTTATAATATGAATGACATCTAAGCATCTAGGTACCTAACAAGAGAGATACACACTGAGAAGCTGGGTCTGTATTCAGCAGTGGATTATGACCTACAAAGGTTTAGAGGTCATAATTTTCAGAAGTGTCTGAATTTGCTGAAATTGTTTTTATGATTTTATTATTTTAATATAAAGCAATTTCAGCTATTTACCAAGGTCTGGACCAGCAATTTTAATCAGGCAGCCGGCCTTTGAAGTGATTGTGGGTATTAGTCCTTGGAGTGCATTAAAGCTGCAATTTAGATGGAGATTTTCTACATTTTTTTTTTAAGTTTTGTGTCACAGCATGCCACTGCTTTAATATTGTAATGCTTAGAATTTAAAACTCCCAATATAATTCTTTGCCGGTGTTTCCAAGTCAGCAAATTAGCAGCACAACACATGTTATGTAGGGAATAGCTCAGCAATACAATCAAAGCCCCTCAGCATCCTCCTTTTTTTAGATTTATTCTGGTTTACTCTGCCGGGTGTGAACCAAATGACACATCATACACCTCAGAGACTCTTCTGCAGCTTCTGTTCAGACTTGAGAATTCCATCTGTTCTATTAAGGATCATTAACAACCAGGAAAGTATTCCAAACAGTTTCTGTAAAACCTAAAAGCTGAAATTATTACATTATTATAATTACTTGTTTTTTTCTCATTCAACCAGAATAGCTTTAATCAGCAACTGGCTGAGGAAAACTCCATGGGACCCAGAAGCAGAGGGGCTCATTAAATTATATAAAGAGGATTCTGCACATTCAACTGATGGTGAAAGGTATATGCTGCTATAGCAGTGAATTGTCTTTGGCATCAGAGTATAAATTGTTACATATTGCATTTTGAGAAAGAAGTGTGTCCTACGAGGAGAAAAGTACAAAGCAGAAGGAGACTGTATAAATTATGTCTGAAGAACTAGCAAACATATCCACAGAGCATTCAGAATCACACATTATAATAATGTTTTACATCTGTAGGACTGGAATGTAAAAAGGATCATATTTACCTGTTCTGAATAATATGTCTCTACTTCCTCTACTATCCCAAGCTGAATTCTCTAATGAGCTCCATACCACCTTCAAATTGAACGCATTCAGATTTTCACATGGAAGTTGCATACACTTTTTCAAATAATTTAAAGTTAATATATTTTCGGTGGTGTGATATTAATACCTGAATACAGTGTTGTCAACACTTTATCATCTCAAAGCTGGAAGAGTTAATCTTTAAAATCCTAACACAGCATTTATGCTTCCCTTTAGTGCATACCTATGGACTCATTCCTATGGAATATATTAAACAACTCAGTATCACTGGAAATTAATTACATGGCCAAGATCCTCCTTTGCAATACCAATAGCCATTTGTTAAGTCTCTGGAGATGCAGGGCTGAGTCAGGAAGCAAGGGTAAGGGATATTATGCTGTTTATGCACACTAAATAGTTTATGTAAGGTAAGTTAACAGTTTATAATTTTACTTTACCAAGCAAGCATGCAGCTTCCTCCACGCTATCTTTTGAATAGCATACATTTCAATATTTTAAAAATACTTGAATCATGACTAGTACTTTGGAGTAAAAGGGGCAGAATAATTAGTGTGAGCAGTTCAGTTACAGTCAATTTACTGGTAAAACATATCATTTCAGTATGACTTTTGTCATATTCATTAACTTCAAAAAAGTCTGCAATTCAGTAAATCTCAGCAGTTTTTATCACTCAAGTATCTCTATCCAAGTCTGTGCAATAACAGATCTGATTAAATCTAAATATCTTATCTTCCTCATCCTCAAAAACTACCAATTTGTAGGTGTGACTGTTGTGAAGGGATGATAAATATATAATTATGCCTACATTTCTCTTTTGGTTATACTGATAGATAGTGATGACTGGTTCATAAGAAAAAATTTCAGAAGAGAAAAATTTCAGTTTTCCATAAAAATGTAATAACCAACCTGGTAAATGCACTCTCTTGCTTTCACTAACATGAATAGTGAATAATCCATAATTGACCTAGAGTTATTCTTGTTGTTTATACTTATCTAAGCATTTGTATCTTAAAAAAAATCCGGAAACAATCAACCAATTTAAAATACTAATTGTCCTTGTGTTCTCTAACAGTACCATATGTAATCACTTGTTTACATCTCTAAATATAGAGTTGGCAGTTTTTCTATACATGTTTAGGGATGTAGCCACCTCAGCCAAAAAAAACCCACAGACACACAAAAAAAAGCACTTAGTAATAAGATGTAGGCTATCTGTTATTACCAAATATAAACAATGAAATAAGACATCTGGTCTTCTAGACCAGAATTAGAGCATTCTAAATTTCAAAGTTCACTAATTTCAGAAGAATGCAATAGATAAAATTGCCAGATAATTCATTTACATTTAGATTTCCCACGCAAATTCCACAGAAATTTGGAAAATGTGCTAATGGAGAATACTTTCAGATTTTGTCCTGTTTATAATGAAATTAAAGCCATGTTTACATGATAAACTATGATTATAAATAGTGGGAACATAGGAAGAGTCTAAAATAATAAGTATTTATACCTATGGGGCAGGAAGCCAAATATTTAACTAGGAGCATCATGAGAGAAGCTCTTCATGCCAGAATTACAGTTAAGGTATTCAAAGAGAACAGAAGTAAAAGTAACAGAAGTAAAATGTCTGAACTTCAGGGAATGAGCTGTAAACTCACATTTTTACCATTTTCTCTACTCAGTGGACTGACTTCATTACCTCAAAGAATCTCACCCTGCTTAAGCAGACGGGATTCTTGAAAAAGAAAGAATCAAGACATCCAAGAGACTAGGAAACAAGCTTGACAGTTTTCTGTCTTTAATTTCTGAGAGAAGGGATAACATCTTGAGTGGTTGAGTTGTTCAGAGGTGATTGCTCTATTTGTTATCAACTTACCTCCTTTCCTTTGGTTAGGAAATCATATGCAAACCACTTAAACTAGGCTTGATTGTCTTTGATTGTATCCATTATTCATGGGTGTTCACTAAAAAGTTTAGATGAATATTTTTCAGAGGTGGCTTGAGGACTTTGGTTATTTGCTACTAGTCATATGTAACGTGCATCCAGTCACGTGTGAACATTTCTGCTCTATAAATGGATAACTATCCTGTTATTCTGTTATGAAAATCACACAATGCATTCCTATAGTGTCATGTTTATGAAAGGTATTTGTCCTAAAATGCTTTTGAATTTCAGATTCTTTATCCTCCATAACCCAGAGTGTTGACTAAAGACTAATGAAAAATGAATACTGATGGTCTTAGAAAGTAAAAAAACACGTTTACTGACCAACTGAGCGTGTTATTTTAAAATATTCATACAGAACTTTAAAATCCTCCTTTTGCTACTTCTCAGGTTTATGGCTCAGCTCATGTCAGTTTTAACTTTGCATTATCCTCCTCTTTTAACCATTATGGATGTCCTATAAAGGATTAATAACACTTGACAGACTTGTGTGTGTTTCTATCATATACATTCATTAAAGTAAAATAAGTATGAATGTCTCATAAATGATTATTGCATGTTGTTGCCTGGAGGTTTTTGTTCACTTTCAGACAAGGTTCAGAAATTTTTCGATCAAGAAATAATCCAACCAGACATAGTTTCCAAACTGGTTGTAAAATAGTAGCAATCATCTATTAATGTTTATGAATAAACAAGCTAATTTATTTCCATAATAATATATAAACAGGTGACCAAAATACTGGTACAACCCTAGTAATCAATTAATGCATTTTTAACAGATTAGTCTTCTCTTAGTTCAAAGGAAGCCATTCATGACTGATTTACCATGTAGCTTTTTCACTTTTTATCTCCTCTTAACAAAATACATATTTTTTTACTTAGAAGCATAAAATATTCTGTGCGTATTGTTTGAGATATTACTAATATTAAACAGAAAATGATCAAAAGAAAATTAGAGAAACTCCTAGTTATCTAGTCTGTGCTTTTTTCCAGTAAATACATATTCAACATGAACATATTCATAAAAAGCAGGTCTGATTCCTTATTTATTCATGAAAAAAGACAAGTTTAGGTTTATTTATTCTCAATTAATTCTACTACTGTTGAAAATAAGATCGATAATCACAGCTGCTTTAAACAGAATTGCTTGAAATATAGCAGCTTCAATTTGTAAGAGCATTTACTAATCATTCGAAAGAAAATGCAAAGATTCTTAAAAAACAGTGCATTCCTGTAACTGTTTAAAACTGTTTTAACTGCTTAAAACTGAAAAGCATTTGAAAACCCTTTGCTTAACTTAAGATGTACAGATGTATTTCAGACAACACAATAATTCTTAGGGTGAGGTTATACTTTGAAACACCAGAATGATTGTTATGCAAGAAAGGTGTAAATGCACCTTCTAGTGTGGGATTTCACCAATAAATGAGTATTTTTCTTATTCTATATTCATCTAATACACACAATGACACACTTTGTGCAATATTTTTATGAATTTTCTAACCCTCCCTGGAGGCAATTCAAGTTACAGATGCATCTGAAGAGACTTCCATGAAGTTACTATGTAAAATGTGGTAAGTTTCTCAGCCAGTTTTTATAAGTAGTAACTGTCTGCTAAAAGTCTCATCCTTCTGCTATGACCTAAAAGCCCATTAGCAATCTGCTAGGAATGTCCTTCCTGTTGTTTCTAGCTGGGTGCTATGGCTCCAGAATACCCTCTCATCTGCAGAGCGATGGGCCCTGAACTCCCTTCACAGGAAGCCCTGGCTCCACAGCTCATGCCATAGCAGGAAACTCTGTGAGCAGGGGTTTGCCTGGGCTTCTCCATAGCTACATCTCTGTTAGCAACCTGCACACGGCCAGGGCAGCGATTCAAGCTATGGTAAGCTGTTGTCCATGATGAGTCTGCACTGCTTTGGGGAAAAAACCAAACATTTAGCTATATTGTATAAACCCACATGGGCAGGGAATAATACAAGAGTCATTTTATTTACTAGTCTGGGCTCATGATGTTTACAAATGCAGCACAGCTAGTGTCCATGCTGTAGGTCCAGCGCCCGGTCCAACCCAGCTGATGCCTGTCTGGAGCCCTGGCATCACAGCAGGCAGACTGGGAGCTGGGGCACAGCTGTACTGTCTGGGCCCCCAGTTTTGCAGTCACACTGGCAAACCTATCCTGGAGCCATAAATCCTGATCTACCATCACCAGATGTACAGTTTCCACTGCAGGGCCAAGGTGGTTTTGGGGTGCCTTCAAGTGTTCAGCCAGGGAGTCAGGGCAATTCTGTCAGAAGCCCATCTGCCTCTCAGCAGAAGTGTGTCAGATTCCACAGGCTCAGAGACATCTGACGTTTCTAGGACAAAACATATTTTCCTGGAAGTTTTCCAGCCAGCTTTGCTCAGGACAATTCTGCTGTAAGAATAATTTTCTAATTCTCTACTAGACTGCTGATCACTGCAGCCCAAAGCTCCTTATGGGGTTTCAAGAAGAGAGAATGGCCGCTGTTTGAGTGGGATACCTTCTGCTGTCCCACTGCTACCTTCTGTCCCTTGGGGACACAACATGCTCCTGCACGTGCAGAGCAATGGCCCTGCCCCTTCACACAGCATAGCAAATTGCAAACAAGATAAAACTAGCACAAGATTGATTAACGTAGCTCCAAACTGATTTTGTTTCAGTCTACATTACAAATAGAGTGTCTTTAACAGTGGCTTAAAACCAAATGTAGCTTGTGGTACAATGGAGAAAAATTAAAGGTGTTTTTTTGGTTTTCAAAGAAACAAAATATATTCAAAGTTCCACTGGTCCATATAATTAGTTTTATGGCCCTTGTTTTATAATATAGAAAACAGTATACTGTAATACTGGGATTGATAACACTGAGATTGATTATTTGTGATGCTGGGCAGCCACAGCCTACATTCACTTAATATATAATTAATAAAGCTCACTCCTTCAGAAAGCCAGATATGAAGTGAATAAGCCTGTGGGGCCATGTCAGCTTTTGATTTTCAGTCATGTTGAGGAGTGTATGCAGATCAGCTCTTCATTAATTAACTGAAATGTTTACTGTGGAAAAGCTTAATTATACTTTAAAAAAGTTATTTTGTCACACTAAATTACAAAATAAATTAACAGTAGACACTGAATAGTAAAAAGCATAGAATTCTAAGACACAATATTTGATTAAAAGTACTAAAACATTACATATTGTTCCAATTAAATGTCTGTTGGTCATTCATAATATTAAGTAAGAAAAGAGGTTATAAGAAAATAGTTCAACACCCATTCAAAGCTTTATGAATTCCTGATCTATAAAACCATAATTGTCATTCAAATAAAGATTCTTTCCAAGTGGGAATGGGAACTCATCTAGTTTAAATAAACAAACTAGTCTGAATCAAATGTTCACCATTTGACCACATCCAGTCAGGTTTTGAATACCTCTCTGTGCAGCCTGTGCCAGAGTTTGACCTCCTCACAAAACAAAACAAGTTTTCTTGTCTTCAGATGGAATTTCATGTCTTTTCATTTGCACCCTATTGCCTCTTGTCCTGCCAGCAGGCACCACTGAGAAGAGACTGGTTTCTTCTTCTTCGTTCCCTCCCATCAGGTACTTACACACATTGATGAAATTCCCCAACTCTTCTTTTCTCCAGGATGAGCAAGTCCCAGCTCTCTTAGCCTCTCTTCACACAACAGATGCTCTAGTACCTTCATCATCTTTGTGGCTCTATGCTGGACACACTTCATTAAGTTCATATGTTTCTTGTACCGTAGAGCCTAGAACCAGACACTGCACTCCAGATGTGAAGACGAAGGTTGTGGCTGTCTGTGCATGTAAAGTTTCAGGTTTTTGAAAATATCCCTGGAAGTAGGTCACAGTGGTATATCGCTATGTTTTATCCATGTTACATGTGTATCACTTAGTATACTTAGGACTGACATTACTTGTCACTATAAAACGCATTCTTCAATGAATTTATTTCTGTCAATCTGTTAATAATGTCAATATGCTATAATATAAGCCATATAGAGTGAGCCCTCTTAAAATAATACAAGACACTGTTATACAATAGTGCTTTGTACCCATAATATATTACATATCCACTGATTTCATTGACACTTTCATCAGTTCCACTAATTAGCTTGTTTCTATATATATTGACTCTTTTCATTGACCTTAGCAGAATGCTACAAATTCATTTGTGTCTTAATAGACTACATATTCAATAGCTCAGTAATTTATTCAACCTGTAAGGCATTGCTCCTTGACATTATTGCCCAGTTTATGTACTCCACATAACAAATTCTCTTTACTTATAACAAACACTAATCAAATGGCAAAGGCATTCTGGCAGTCTGCTCCAAATATTAAAGATTTATGTCAACAAGATTAACTTTTATAATCCTTGCTTGCATTGTATTTAGACCGTGTAGATTAATGGATCTCACTCCTACAGCTGTAGATCTCTGAAGTTCCTTCACAGTGAACTTTATTTCCCTTTGGCTTTACCTAATTGAAGATAGCTGCTCTACATAACTGCTCATGGCATTACCTGTGAAAACTCCCAGAGTCAGACAAGGGGACAATCCTTGTTTGTCAGGGACTTGTGTGATTTAGCTCAATGATGTAATTGGTAGATACGAACTAAACCCACAATTTTATGAAAACCCATTACAAAGTTGAAATGTACTGTCAGAACAGAACACAAAACAAAGCAGTACTTTCCCAGATTTACTGCAACACTTAACAGCTAGAACATCTATCACTGAGGACATCTCATTGGTAAAGATACATGACACAAAGACAAAGACCATTATAGAGCTGAATGAAAATAGCTTTAAAGACAAAGTGCTTTGTTTAAAAAAAAACAACAGAGGTTTCTTTCCTCAATATTAAGGATTAAACAAAGTAGGAGAAAGCACTTTTTTTTCCAACACAAGCATGCTCTATTATCCTCTCCAATCTAATGTCAGTTCCTTACAGCCTACATCAAAGTTGCCCACATCTAATCACAGAAAAAAATTACTATAGTTCTACTCATTAACACAGCAAAGCAGAAATAGAAAAGATCAACTTCCTTTCATTTACCACAGCCTAAAAGAATGCACATGAACTTTTTTCATATTTATCTTAAAGAATATCTTTTTTTTTTTCAAACCATTACAACCTAATTGCTGGGTTACAGTTTCTCAGATACATTAATGACTTGTAATTGATATAAAATGAATCTCTATGTAATCTACCACATAGCTCAAGATGTATTTATTGTCATCAATATTAGAAACAGTGTTATTTATTTTTACTACTGCCTTGTCTTATCATCCTACTCTTATCCTTTATGGAAGGCCTTTTTCTAGATTAAAGAACATGAAAACACAAGAGATGTCATATCACTTTTGACAGCTGTCCTTCTAGCTCCACAGTCTGTCCTTTGCAGAGGCAACAGGAGATATCGCTTAGGGAGAACCTTGCCAGTTTCTCTGCCCTATTCCTGTCTTACTCCTCTAACATCCATTTTTAGATTCCCACTCAAACATTTTGATCCCTGACTATTCTATTTATTGACCTGATAATTTATTATCCAAAGGGCCTTTTTCTATGGAAATATTTTGTCCATAAAAAAGCCACATATTAGATTTTGAACTGGGTACCTCATCACTGTCTCCCTCCTCTCCCCAGCTTTTTTTCCATATTCCTTCTTCTACCTGTTTTAAATTCATTCTAATTTTTCCAAAATCTTTCGAACTTTCAACTTCAGAACTGGATGAAGTAACAGTTTCACTGATGTAACTGAAAAAGTCAACATTACTTTTTTCTTCCTGATGCTCTCTTGTTTAGTTAGCTAAGGCTGCTGTGCCCTTTGGCATCACACAGGGGTTTTATGTTTAACTGCTAATCTGTTAGCACCTCTCAGCTATCCCTTTCCAATGGAATGGCATGGAGGCCTGCATTCATTGGTGGCCAAGTCCACTCTGCTTCTGGAATGTTCATCTGTGGACTGCTATACCACATAGGAATCCAGACTAAATTGGATTTGCTGTGTGAGGTGTACATGTTTATAACATATTTATACTTCAGTAGGACTGACTCTCTGTAAGGATCAATCATGGTAAATTTGTCCTTAGAGTCCCAAAACAGTAACATGAATAGCAGCCACAGGCTACTAACTTTGACAAAGTCTTGATCCACTTGCTTTCATGGTTTCCAGCAAAGCAGCTTACATTTCTAACCCCCAGATTTTTTTGTTAACAAAAGCAAGGAAACATTTTCTTGCTTATGACACCTGTCACATTTTCTTTGCTTTCCTGAGAACAGTAAGATCTCACATAGCATCTCTGCAAACAGGAGCAATGTAAGTCAATGTATAGTAGTCTTAAAGCAATATACTGCCTATCCCAGCTGATACCTCTTTTCATCAATCAGCTGTTCTTCCTTTCTGCTCCTTATGTTTTCTGTACAGCATGCTCATATGATGTAGAGAAGGTTTTCCCTTCTCAGGTATACATAATTCTATCGAGATATGAAACATTTAATATTGCTCATGTATCAAGGATGTCACTGCTGTCTAACCTGATCCTTAATTCTACTTAGATTCGACAGATATTTGAACCACACAAAAACATTAAGTGACATGCTGAATTCAAGTAGCTTACACTTACATTCGCTTTATTTTTGTCACCAACTTCACAGGTTCACAAGCTCACTTGTTGCATGGCATTAGCTGAATTGGTAACTAAGGTGCCAGAAATACTAAAGAATGAGTAGTATGATTTTAATTGTGCAATCTGCTCTGGCTGTAACAGTGGAATGCCTGTATATGACAGTGTTTATTGCACCATATTACATTAAAAGTTACTTGAAGCTATTAAGATATTAATAGTCTTTCCAACAAGCTTTTTTGGAAAGAAAAATTTCAAATTTTTAACATCTCTGTTTGACAAAGGCAGAAAATGCCAAGTGTGCTAAAACATCATAGACCTTTTTATCTTGTATAGTATCGGTCCATTGTATCCATAGTCATCTTTGGTCTTATACTTTGGCTGCAAGCTTTCCTGGGCAGTCCTTTTTGATGAATTGATTATGCATTTTGAATTATGTATTATGAATTGAATATGTATTTTTATGAATACATATTTACTGTTTAGTTGAGGATATAGGTATTATTAGTGATATTTTGCAGAAATGTTTTGGAAAGGATCCACAACTTTATACAACGTCTCTGAGTAAAGCATAGAAGCTAGGTATTGTTTCTTTAAAGGGGTGAAATTCTAACTGCTCACACTTTAGACTGGACATCCATGGACAATGTTCAGCTGCTCCACACTTTTTTCCAATGTACCTTTGACATAAACTTTGCCTTTGTAACTACAACAACATAACCAGAAGTGAACTGCAGTAGAATAGATAAGAGTTTCCCAGAGAAACATTTACTTGTTCTTTAATCAGTTTGCCCAAGCCAAACACATGGAAAAATGCCACTCAGGAAGTGTCGGCAGACATATGTCTCTGTAGTCCTTGTTGTCTTTTCCTTTTCCATTTTTGTTTAATTTTATTTTTTCCCCTATTTTTCATTTGGTTTCTAATCTCATTCATTATTGAAGGTAGTTGAAGACAAGAACAATCTTCTCAGTAACGTCTGATTTTAGGGAGATCTGAGACCTTGGAAAGCAAGTACCTGAGAGCAAAGGGGTATTTGTGGATCAGAAAAAGGAACAGAGGTGGGATTACCTTCACAGGCACCAAATCTCTGCCTCTCACACAGAGCAAGTATTTCAGATGTTGACGTTTCACACAATATATCTGGTAGACTATCCCCATTTAGTCTCATATTCGCTGCAGGCAGTAATTGCAATCACCATGGAAGTGATGAGAAAGACGTTATAACTACTTAGTTTGTCTTCAGTTCTCTGTGCAGGGTGAGATTTTGAAAATTTCTGCTCATTAGCAGTATTGAAATTGAAGAAAGAATTTATCTTTCAACATGGCCCAAAATCCAATTAAAATAAAATAACAGCTGAGATTTGGTAATTATAGAGTTTTTAATCCTATCTTCAGAAAAAAAAAAAATCCTTCTAAATTCTTACAGTAACAATGAATTTAATTTTGATGTCTGCATTGCCTTTTTCAATGGCAGCTGATTATTTTTCCTTTAAAAAAGTGGTGAAAAGAAACGTCATGCACACCATCATAATAAGTGCACAGAGATATCTTCCTGCATTGACTTCTTCATTAACTTTTACCTCCATTATCCCATTGAAGATAAAATACTACTGAATTTGAAATGAAGGTGGACACTGAGCATTCTTAAAGTTCTTATGATGAATATTAAATTCTCACTGAATAGAGACCATTTATACATTTTTATCCATTTTCCTCACATTTGCACTATCACTGTCCATGATGAGCAACTTAGACTGTGTATTAATAGGTATTGTCTACTTGTTATGAAAATCGTACCAAATTCTTTCAACTGTACTAGAAACGTAGTATTTGTCTGTTTCTGCATGTTGAGAATATATTTTTGAGTGTAACACACTATTTGTTTTTGAAAGTTAAAAATAAAAGTCTTCCTATCTTTCTCTGAAAGTATTAATGTTGTATTGTCAGGAAAGATTACTGTCCAGAACTGAGCAGCTGTGTGATTTATTCTCTGCAGCTATACCATAACATTTGCTTATTAAAGAAAGACAGAGCTTCTGGAGATGGAGCATTAGCTTTGCTTTAAACATGCTTTGTCATTCCTCTTTCTTTTTCAAGTTTATTTTTCCTTGAAAAAATAGAAATGGAACTGAACCTTCTTAGTCTTTGCTCACACAGAAGAAACACTAAACACTATTATAAAAATAAAAGAATATTAGCAATTAAATCAAGGCCTGATATAAAATAAATAAATTTGTTTCATCATTTTAGACAAAAATATATTCCCATTTATATAGTATGTCATGTATGAAAAAGTATATCATCAAAGTTATTTTAGTGTATTATTATGCAAGGATAGTTCATCTCTTATATCAAATGAAATTAGTACCACTTTTGGCAATGAAGTATAGAATTAAAATATTTTAATGCATTCAATGTATCCTGAAATCATTTATAGAATCTAAATCACTTTAAAAACTCATAAATATGATTTTTTTTTTTTTTTACATTATAGATATTAGGCTTGACTTCTGATTTTAAAGATAATAATAAAAAATGAATTATCCAGCAATGTATCAGTCATGTGAGATTACAGCCATATTACTAGAAAATATCATAAAAAGAAATGTTAATATTTAGAATAATTTCCAATGGCTAAGGGTAGATAGCATGCTTAATACCTTTTCAAAACTACCTAGACTACGTATTTAGATGGAATTCTTTTCAAAACTTTGGGAAGAGATTTGAGATTAAATTCTAGAGAATTAATGTCAAGGCAATTTTCCAAATTTCCATTCTTGGTAAAGTGTTCTGATTGGAGAAAAACATCTGCATAGTTTTTCAAAACTATTCGAAAAGTCTGGAGCAGTAAAAATTAGTTCCATACAAGGTGTTCCATACAAGTTATTGTGTACATGTTTCAGTCAAACTTTGAAATTATGCATTTCATGAAGCTACTAAAATATCACTTATTTCATTAGTAGATGAAAATTTTACATAGACCTTATTATTTGGAATCACCTAAATTAGTAATTCAAAAGAATACATACAACTATTTTTGCTAACAGGTCTCTATTTTTGCTTCTAAGTGACAGATTAATATACATTACTTTATGGAACTGTTACTTCATTAGATGATGAAGGGGCTGGAGCGTCTTTAATGTGAGGAGAGACTGAGAGAGCCAGGACTTTTCAGGTGGAAGGCCAGAAAGAAATACATGATGGGAGGGAATAAAGAAGACAGAGCCTTTGTAGTGCCCACTGAGACAAAAGGCCTTGAGACAACAGGCCTTGAGACAACAAGCACAAATAAAAGCACATGAAATTCCATCTGAAGATTCTGAGGGTGGTCAAACACTGAAAGAGGTTGTCAAGTCTCCAACCTTGGAGATACTCAAAACTCAACCGTACATGGTGCTGTGCAACCTCTTCTACCTGATCCTGCTTGATTGCAGTAGGTGGATTAGACCCTTGCAACCTCAATCATTCTGTGAATCTGTGAAAGGCATAGTCCGACAGTAGGTGATGCCACAAAATCAAGACGCAGAAGGGAAACCCAGACATCTCCCTCACAAACTAATCTACTGTGGAGATGGTTTGATATATAGGCGCCTGAAACTATTTCCCTCCTCCTCGTAAAATTTTATTTTGCAGATGAGATCTAATGACTCTGTATCTTGAAGCCAAAATCATCAAGCCATAATCTACCCTGAACTATTCTAATGTCTTTTTTTTTAAGAGTAACCTTTGAGATTGTGCTCCACAGAAATCAATTTGTTCTAGTTTTGCAGGTGAAAGATTAATTTTCTATATTTAATCTAGCTAGGGTTTCTAAGGTGCCAATAGTTTAATCTAGGTATATTTTGATTTCCAAGAGCCTACAAACTAAAACAACAGCTACTAAATCCTAGTGAAGGCATTACAGGGACCAGGCTTTAGCCAGGCATTGATATCTACAAAATTTAGCCCTGAGATAGCTAATATATTTTTGGACAACTGGTGGAATAAAAAAAAAACACTAGAGAGTTTAGCATGTCTGCTTTAGGAATCCCTGAGCACCTTGTCAATGGATAAGAATATTCTGGGGTGTTGTGGGTTAACCCCATAGGCAGCTCAGCCCCTCACAAGCATTCGCTCACTTCCCCCTTCTTGGTTTTACTCTTTTTTTGACAGGTAAAGGTGAGAAAACTCATAGGTTGAGATAAAGACAGTCTAATAGAAAGAGAAAAAGCTGTGCACAGAACCAAAGTAAGACATTCATTCACTGCTTCCCATCACAGGCAGGTGTTCAGCCATCTCCAGGACAGCAGGGGTCCATCATGTTAACGGTGACTTAGGAAGACAAATGTCATCACTCCAAACGTCCTCCCTTCCACTTTCTTCCCCCAGCTTTTATTGCCGAGCACAACATCATGTGCTGTGGAATATCTCTTTGGTCAGTTAAGGTCAGCTGTCCCAGCTGTGTCCCCTCCTAACTTCTTGTGCACCCCCATTCTAGTGGCGGAGTGGTGTGAAAAACAGAAAAGGCCTTGGAGCTTTGTGAGCACTGCTCAGCAATAGCTAAAACATCCCCGTGTTATCAACACTGATTGGTCGCAAATCCAAAATATAACCCCATACAGACTACTATGAAGAAAAGTAACTAACAGCAAAACACAGTATGTGGGGAAATGTTACTATATGATTTTATACACCTCCTTAGATATTTGCAACTAGTCATTGTGAAAGTTTGTATAGATGGACTCCTGTATCACTTAGCATTGCCATTTTTATATAACAATGTCTTCTGATGGTTCTAAACTGTTTATAGAACCAAAGAGTCCTCCAAATTAAATAATCAACAGAGGGTATCCAGTCTTCATATGAGCAATATCATGAACCTACACCAGAATCTGCCAGAAGACCTGGAGTGTAGCATGCCCTTTTCAAGCCTCTTTTATTATCTAGGAACAGATTTTCAGAGTCTTGCTGGTTTCAAGTTTCAGAATCTTATGGTTTGCAGAGACCCTCATGCACTTTCTAGACAAAGTTCTTTGCTTTACTGCAACTCTGAATTTGTATTACAAAATCAAAAGTCTAGTTAAATTCTGCAGGACATTAAAGCAGCCCTACATAAAGATGTGCATCGTGTCAGATTTTGTCCTGCCATGTGAATTTCACTGAATTTCATTGAATGTAGATGATGACACAGTACTTTGGAAATAACCACGTCTCTGAAACTATATATAAGAGGGGGGGTATTTCTTTTTATAGAAAAGTTTTGTAGAAATTTTAATACTTGTTATAGGATTCCGATAACTTTTCATATTTTATGAGTGAGAACTGTTCAGAAAAAGCAAAATAAAAAATTTAAGGCTGACTTTAATACAGAAGTTGCTATAACAGCTACACTAAAGTTAGAAAAAAGTATCTTAAATCTGTTTTAGCAAAGCACTGGGACATATGGTTGACATGAATAAAGACACATTTAAGAACCTTACAGGACCAGATACATATTAAAAAAATACCCAAGAAGTAAAATTCAGGCAACCTGTTTTTTCAACCTGTCAGTATCTATTTGACACTTCTCATTGTGTTGTTATGTAACATGTTCTAGACTATTATATCAGTGGTGCCATTCTACAACATAGACAAATCAAAGGCTGTCTTATCTGTAAGCATTTGTATATATATGTCTGATTATACTGTAAAATTTGCTCTGTTTTGTGTCTAAATAAGCTGCACTTTTCTAAACTTTTCTCTGACAATGAGGGAGTTGAAACCATCTTTTGCTTGTACACTTGTAGTAATTTTTTTTCAGCAAGACTAGATTGAATTTTAGAACATTATTCCCTAACCAAGAGTATATTTTTCATGTTTCATTTTGGCAGAGAATAAAAAAAACAACTCAGAAAGGACAATAAAAAAGATATTTAAAGAATTAAACAGTGATTATTTTCTGTTTCTGAACTTATCTACTCCTTTTAAGAGGGCTAATATTTGTTTCCCTAATTTATCTGATTAGTAGGAAAATATTATTGCCTGATGAATTTTACCTGTTATTATGTAAGTTTATGGTAAAACCGTGTTTTCACTATCTGTCTGAAGAATAAGCAAAGAGTAGCATAAAAAAAAAACACTAGAGAGTTTAGCATGTCTGCTTTAGGAATCCCTGAGCACCTTGTCAATGGATAAGAATATTCTGGGGTGTTGTGGGTTAACCCCATAGGCAGCTCAGCCCCTCACAAGCATTCGCTCACTTCCCCCTTCTTGGTTTTACTCTTTTTTTGACAGGTAAAGGCGAGAAAACTCATAGGTTGAGATAAAGACAGTCTAATAGAAAGAGAAAAAGCTGTGCACAGAACCAAAGTAAGACATTCATTCACTGCTTCCCATCACAGGCAGGTGTTCAGCCATCTCCAGGACAGCAGGGGTCCATCATGTTAACGGTGACTTAGGAAGACAAATGTCATCACTCCAAACGTCCTCCCTTCCACTTTCTTCCCCCAGCTTTTATTGCCGAGCACAACATCATGTGCTGTGGAATATCTCTTTGGTCAGTTAAGGTCAGCTGTCCCAGCTGTGTCCCCTCCTAACTTCTTGTGCACCCCCATTCTAGTGGCGGAGTGGTGTGAAAAACAGAAAAGGCCTTGGAGCTTTGTGAGCACTGCTCAGCAATAGCTAAAACATCCCCGTGTTATCAACACTGATTGGTCGCAAATCCAAAATATAACCCCATACAGACTACTATGAAGAAAAGTAACTAACAGCAAAACACAGTATGTGGGGAAATGTTACTATATGATTTTATACACCTCCTTAGATATTTGCAACTAGTCATTGTGAAAGTTTGTATAGATGGACTCCTGTATCACTTAGCATTGCCATTTTTATATAACAATGTCTTCTGATGGTTCTAAACTTTCACTACCAACACTGTTTATAGAACCAAAGAGTCCTCCAAATTAAATAATCAACAGAGGGTATCCAGTCTTCATATGAGCAATATCATGAACCTACACCAGAATCTGCCAGAAGACCTGGAGTGTAGCATGCCCTTTTCAAGCCTCTTTTATTATCTAGGAACAGATTTTCAGAGTCTTGCTGGTTTCAAGTTTCAGAATCTTATGGTTTGCAGAGACCCTCATGCACTTTCTAGACAAAGTTCTTTGCTTTACTGCAACTCTGAATTTGTATTACAAAATCAAAAGTCTAGTTAAATTCTGCAGGACATTAAAGCAGCCCTACATAAAGATGTGCATCGTGTCAGATTTTGTCCTGCCATGTGAATTTCACTGAATTTCATTGAATGTAGATGATGACACAGTACTTTGGAAATAACCACGTCTCTGAAACTATATATAAGAGGGGGGGTATTTCTTTTTATAGAAAAGTTTTGTAGAAATTTTAATACTTGTTATAGGATTCCGATAACTTTTCATATTTTATGAGTGAGAACTGTTCAGAAAAAGCAAAATAAAAAATTTAAGGCTGACTTTAATACAGAAGTTGCTATAACAGCTACACTAAAGTTAGAAAAAAGTATCTTAAATCTGTTTTAGCAAAGCACTGGGACATATGGTTGACATGAATAAAGACACATTTAAGAACCTTACAGGACCAGATACATATTAAAAAAATACCCAAGAAGTAAAATTCAGGCAACCTGTTTTTTCAACCTGTCAGTATCTATTTGACACTTCTCATTGTGTTGTTATGTAACATGTTCTAGACTATTATATCAGTGGTGCCATTCTACAACATAGACAAATCAAAGGCTGTCTTATCTGTAAGCATTTGTATATATATGTCTGATTATACTGTAAAATTTGCTCTGTTTTGTGTCTAAATAAGCTGCATTTTTCTAAACTTTTCTCTGACAATGAGGGAGTTGAAACCATCTTTTGCTTGTACACTTGTAGTAATTTTTTTTCAGCAAGACTAGATTGAATTTTAGAACATTATTCCCTAACCAAGAGTATATTTTTCATGTTTCATTTTGGCAGAGAATAAAAAAAACAACTCAGAAAGGACAATAAAAAAGATATTTAAAGAATTAAACAGTGATTATTTTCTGTTTCTGAACTTATCTACTCCTTTTAAGAGGGCTAATATTTGTTTCCCTAATTTATCTGATTAGTAGGAAAATATTATTGCCTGATGAATTTTACCTGTTATTATGTAAGTTTATGGTAAAACCGTGTTTTCACTATCTGTCTGAAGAATAAGCAAAGAGTAGCATTGCACATAAAATGAGAGGCAGTACAAATTCAACAAATGGTACCTTCAAAGGATCCAGGATTACACTGCATTACACTGAACTGTATGCATATGCATTTTTATTCTGATCCTGGCTAAATAAAATTTGTGAGCTTTATCAAATAACAACTTTTGGGAATTTTGCTAACACTATTCTTATTTTTGCAAAATTTCATTAGGATCTCTTATGTATAGAATCATAGTTTTCTCATAACATTTTAATTTAACTGTTCTTTCAGGTGTAAATACTCATCAAATTTAAATTACTGAAGGCTTTCAAGGACAGTGACAAGTAAAAGACAAATTATATGTACAAATATAATGCGTATATAAAAAGAAAACCAATAAACTACCAATTGCAAAGTCATCTATCTTATATCTGACACTATTTCTATTATTATCCACACTGTATCTAATACCTCTGTTCTTGGCTATATCAAGAAATATGATTCCTGTCTTTGTTTGTGCTCCATCCTCATTTTCCTCTGAAAAGACGTAAGTAAAGCACCAGTTCAGCAAATCTGCTGTTCTTTTATCCTTTCTATCCCTTTTCAGCTATAATTTTAGTGGAGCAATTTTCTTTTTTATCTTCAGTGTCCTATAAGTACATTTGAAGAACAATTTACTATTAGCTGAAAAGCATTTTGCAATTCAATGATTAGTGTATTTTTGTGTCCCTGACTCTCCTTTTAGTATTTTTTTCTGATCATTTTTATGTCTACTTAGCAGATAGCTTGTAGTTTGAAAACCTTACATCAATATTTTACTCTGAGGTCAAAAAGCTCTGCTAACCTGGATTCCAGATTTGCAGACCACCTTTTCAATCTGTAACTCTCAGAAGGGAATGTGGTAGTGTTATTGTTAAAAGAGGGAAAAAAAAAATCTCATATAATGAAAAAAATCTGTCCTTTATCATGCACATTAAAGTATCACCTATTTATCTGTGTAAGCATTCATATAGCTGTCATTATCTCAGTATTTAACTACTTCCCAACTATTTAAACAAAGTAACATATATAATTGCATTTCTCCTCATATCACTTCTGAAGGAGATAAGGGTGAATTGCTGTGACAGCGAAAATACCTAAAATAAATAAAAGTTGTTTTTATTATAGGACATGTTAAAATTTAAGTGATTCTTATCTGCTGGATCAGTGGACATCAATATGTGTCCACAAAGAGAAATCGGTCCTCAGAAGCTCATGAGCTTCCCAGGACAGGATGACCTCTCCACCTCTGCCAGTGACTATAGCTGAATGGAAAGAGAAGTGGTCTCTGAACTTGTGAGGGATTGGTCAATGGAGAACTCAATCTTTGAACAGCATTGTAAAAACGTACACTTTTCCTTTTTTGTTACTTTTATTCTATCTTTTATTCCAACTTTGGAAGCAGTGCTATTTTTTGATCCAGCAATTCAAAAAATAGCTGTGAGGTATCATCCTAGGTAGTCCAGCGATTCATATTCAAAAGGAAAAAACAAACCAAAAAAACCCCCTATATTATAACAAAAACCAAACATGCCAAAGCTACCTCCGTGTCAACTTTTTAATGGGGATTTTAAAATGGTCAGATTTACTAGTTGAAGACTTTTTGTGCTATAAACTTTGAATGGGAAGTTTTGAAAAGTTAAAAATTACAGTAGAATTATCTGCAATATGAAAAGTAGTCTTTTCTATTATGCTAAACTTTCATCAAAAGCCACCGTCACAACAATTTTAATAGCTTTTGCCTAAGGCTTTGGGATATTTACGGTCCATTCTCTGTGTGTAGATTGGATTGGTCAGATGCAGAAAGTACTAATTCACTAATATTATCCTGAAGGAACATTCTACTGTTAATGCTAGGTCATACTACTTGTCATTTGTGACTAATTATTTATTCATGAAAATATTCATAAATCCTAAAAGCATTACAAAATCAAACATAAACAAGGGTGCATCAAAAATTTGGTCTAGCTGTGTTTTTATTTTCCTTCACTACTTGTCATTTATTATTCTCTAGTTTTTAAAAGTTTCAGTCATCCAATTATAGAAAATAAAAATATAATTTGACTTATGAGACATAACACACTCAGTGAGTAGTCAATGTAAATAGTTTGCAAAGAATACATAGCTGGAAAATTTTTGAGAAATCATTCATTTTATTTGTGTGAATAATTAATACATCAGCCAGAAAGAGAGAGACATTTTGCATAATCTTTATAAACAGGAACAAAAAAGAAGACTTAAATTCAGCCAAGAATTCGTTTCCAGAGAATAATTTAACCAGCAGTGCTAATGACACTTGAAGAATTGTAGCATATGGTAATTCACTGAAGTGTATTCCCCTTGGTATTACACTTGTCTGTTCAAATGCTATCATAACTTATGCACATATATATGCACATATATATATATATGCATTCAGAATATATTCATGAAATGTATATGTATCTTCAGCTTTTATTAGTTATTTTCATTTCATATTTCATTTTCTTTTTTGCCTACTCCCATCTACTCCAATCTCCTATCTAAGAGCCTACAAAGCTCTGGTTACAAAATATTGTTCTTAAAGAACCCCAGTAACAAAGTTCTTTAATGTATGTGAGCATATTTTCACACATATATAGTATAGACAGTGTAAGTCAGCAGTAAGGGCAGACAGAATGCCATAAATTATTGATGATCAGGAGGTGAGATGCCTGTAAGCTGAGTTACCTTTGGAATTTCTGGTTGTTTTCTGATGGGCATTAGAATGAAAACCAACAACTATCTACCCACAGCAGAGCATGGCTGAGATTACTTAATCCTTATGCCTCCCACACAGCCAGTTTCAAGAGCTGTCGCATGCAATAAGGTAGATGTTCCTCTGTCTGCCCTCACCATTCATTTTTCCTCCACCATTCTTGTTTTTTTTTTTTTTTCATTTGGTTCTATGACTGTTTCTAAAATAACCTCTTCCTGTGAAAACTGTTTAAGAAACTTTGCACAAAACCGAACTACTGGACCTATGGAAAAAGCCAAACTTGCCTATTTAAAGGCAATAAAAATTTCTGATTTCTTTGAAAGATTTACTTCCATTGCTTAGAATTATACCATTGCTCTATTTTTATTAGGAGTATAAAGAAATCTAGGAGATAAAGAATTACTAGTTAATTAATTAATTAGGTCCTATAGGAGGCCTTTTTTAACTTATTAACTTCTATTAGGTTTGCCTATTATTTTAACCTGAATGGCAATATATCAGCAGCTCACCACTCTACTGCACTGAATATGTCATTTCCTGTTTCATTTTCTCCATCCCTTCAGTAAATCCTAAAACGTGGTATTTCAAACCCCTGATGAATTCAGTGTCCCTGTCATTCTCATATTAATCTCATACAGTACTTATCTTTGAAAACATGAAAAAAAGATGAAAGAGAAAAAGACATTAGAATTCTTTTTAATATATTATGCTATGCCATACCAGCATATAGTTTTACTGCTGTCCTTAGCGATGAAACAGAATCATGTCTTCAACTCTCCTTGTTTCATGAAAGTTTTCACAGTTATCTGCCTTAGGGATTTTGTTCAATTTTATTTATAAATGTGTTAAGCTCTCATTAATGATTTTTCAATTTCCAAGTTATCTCTGTCAGCTGCAGCAGCAATATCAGTTCTTCGAGAGCTCCTATTTAAGATCTGCCAAAGCTTTGGCTTTTAGTTTGCTGTTATGTGACCCCAATTCAGCAAAACACTTAAATAATATTACTAACTTCCTGTATACGCACAGGCATAATGACTGACTGAGACTAATTTCTGAAATTAGAGACCTACACAAATCCCAGCATGAATTTATGTCTTCATTTGCAAAATTCTTCTAGAAATAGTGTTGCATTTCAAAAGAGCATGGAAATTTCAACAATGTCACTCTACTTTCCTTTACTTTTTAGGAAGTACATTTTGAGGGAGGACTTTTTTCATGTGAGAAAATTTTCACAGTGAAGGTATAAACTTTGTACATTGCTGTGTGAATTTTTGTGATAGGATTAGAGTTTGCAACTGCTTATGCTTTTATAGATAATCTTTTCTTGACACATACATGAAGTTGGCTCATTTTTTCCTTCAGGATATTACTGTAATATTTTCCTTAGTTTTTACTTGAATTGCTACAGAAAATGATGCACCTGACTGGTTTATTCCAGCAGCGATAGAATACTTGCAAAATTTGAGCAATTCACAAAGTGTTACTTCTTTGGGCAATTTATGGCAAGTAAAACCAATAGCTGGTATTCAGAAATTGTTTTCTACCCGTATTTTGGTGTTGTTTGAAGGATATATGATAAGGCTTCACTGCTTGTTATTATTATTCAAGTTCTGGTAGTACTATGTAATTCTTATCAGAATCAAGGCCCTGCTGTACCAAGGGCGTGTTCTAGTGCAGTGCTGCACTTACTTACCTTAAAGAGCTACACCTGAAAACAAAAAACACAGAAAACCACTTCCTTGAGTTAGTACAGAGGGAAGCACTGACCTTTGTGGTGGTTTGCACCTCCAAAAGAGCAATCTCCTCTGGCTTTGTCACTAAGTTTGCAAGTGAGAGAAGATGTTTATATGCTTAAGCATATTTCAGTCATACAGATTCTCTACTGGGCCAACTAAAACAAATGATAAATGGATAATTCAAGAAGACATTAGTCTTCAGTCTGGAATTAAGGTTGCTGTCATTAATGGAAAGACCATGTCACTCAGCATGTGAGGTTTATAATTTCTTCCACATTTTAGATACAAAACATACTTCTGTGATTAATGATATTGCAACTTTTTTGTGGAATTAGCATAGGATCAAGAAGGATCTTGAAAAAACCCCACTATTTGGATTTATTAATCAAGGGAATTTGTCTCAGTGTGGAAACACAACTCTTAGAAACACAAAATCACAGAATCACAGAACGGTTGAGGTTCCAAGGGCTGACTGGAGGTCATCTTGTCTAACCCTCCTGGTCAAGCAAGGCCACCTACAGCCAGGACTACATCCCAAGGGCTTCTGAGTACTTACAAGTACAGAGACTCCACAGCCTCTCTGGGCAACCTAGGCCAGTGTTTGGTCCCCTCATAGTAACAAAGTGTTTCCCGATGTTCAGATGACACCTCCTTTGTTTCAGTTTGTGCCAATTGCCTGTTGTCCTGTCACTGGGAACCACTGGGAACCATCCCTTCAGGTATTTATAGACATCGATGAGCTCACCCAGCCTTCTCTTCTGTAGTTGGAACAATCCCAATTCTGTCAGTCTTTCTTCATAGCAGAGATGCTTCAATCCTTTCATCATCTTTGTGGCCGTTCACTGGGCTCTCTCCAGTATGCCCATGCCTCTCTTGTACTGGGGAACCCATAGCTGGACACAGTACTCCAGGTGGGCCCTTACCAGCGTTGAATAAAGGGAAAGGATCAACCCTCTTGACCTGCTGACATTCCTTTGCCTAATGCAGCCCAGGATACTGTTAGCCTTCTTTGTAGCAAGGGCACACCGTTGGCTCATGTTCAACTTGCTGTCCACCAGGACCCAGGACACCAGGAATTAGCCAGATACCTGTTTGGGTTTTTTCCCAGACTGTAAAACAGAAATTTGCTTTTAAAACAAATTTTAAGCTGCTGTGATATATTTCAGTGTACTGGGTTTGCGTGGCAAGGTTATGGTAGCAGAGGGCCCACATGGGTGGCTTCTGTGACAAGGTGCTAGAACTTTCTCCCATGTCCAATAGAGCCAATGTCAGCCAGCTCCAAGATGGATGTGCCACTGGCTAAGGCTGAACCCATCAGCGATGATGGTTGCACCTCCTTGGTAGCATATTTATGAAGGGGAAAAAAAGAACTGCATGACAGCAACCAGGAGAGAGGAGTGAGAGAAACAAGGATGTAGAAACCAAGGTCAGTGAAGAAGGAGGCGGGGAGGTACTTCAGCCATGGTAAAGACCATGGTGAGGCGGGTTGTCCCCCTGCAGCCCATGGAGGTCCACAGTGGAGCAGATATCTACCTGGAGCCAGACTGTAGAGGACCCCATGCCAGAGCAGGTGGATGCCCAAAGGAGGCTTTCACCCTGCATGAGTCCTGCACTGGAGCTGGCTCCTGTGGACCCGTGGAGAGGAGCCCATGCTGGAGCAGGTTTGCTGACAGAACTTGTGACCATAGAGAGGACACACATGGGAACAATCTGTTCCTGAAGGACTGCACCCTGTGGAAGGGACCCACACTGGAGCAGTTCATGAAGAACTGCAGTGTATAGGAAGCACTCACACTGGAGAAATTAATGGAGGACTGTCTCCCATGGCGGGGACCCCACACTGGAGCAGGAGAAGAGTGTGAGGAGTTCTCCTTCTGAGGAGGAAGGAGTGGCAGAGACAATGTGTGATGAACTGACCGCAACTTGCAGCAGTTAAAAATTATATGATATAATTTCTGAATAAACAAATGCTAAAGAAAAAGGAAGGAAGGAAGGAATTACTTTAAAGAAAGTCAGAAACAGCTGTAACATCATGTGAACTAATTTGTGACATGGATTAATCTTATAAATTGACTGAATAAAAAGAAATTTAGCATATAGTGCTCTTGCCGTATTCAGCCTCCAGGCTAACTCTTCTAGTATAGGGTTTATAATCAGATTAGAGACTTTTCCTCACTCAGAAGCAGCACTAAATCATTTTCATTAATAGCTTTTGTGGCAAAGCTAAGCAGAATTTCTCGAGCCAAATCTCACTTTCTTCTTGCTTTCTCACTTTTTAGCAAGCCAATGTCCACTATTAAAAAAATAAACTCAAACTTCCATGAAATGAGGTGAATATTTACCAGTTATTTTCATAATGGCCACATATGATTCTCGTATTAGAACAGAAAAGAAACTGTTCTCCTTCATCTGCTATGTGGCTTTATTCTTCGACTTTCAGCATAATACTGTCTCTTGATAGTTTATTAACTTTACTCATACTGCCAAATATAAGGGTATATCTGCAGAACATCACATCAAAATTACATTCACACCTCTAGGGTAGGGTGTCAGATCAAACAAAAGCAACTGAAGGCTAAGGCAAAGAGAACCAATACAATATACATTTCTCGTTAATGGTAATAGCAATACTTACTCATATAGCAACTCTCAATATGAGAGTGATCAGTTTTGCATATCCTGATCTGAATTAAGACATTTGCAAAATTAGTGGCTTACCTTATTGTCAATCTAAAGATGGCTCTATCTATGCTGCCAGTCATGGTCCGCAATTGGTTGCTAGACAATTCTATACATGTTCAAGTAATACCCTAAATTTGTCCTATCCAGCCCTCAAAGGTTTGATTTCAGTTTTTTTGAAGAGATCAGTAATTGACCAGTTGCAAGCTACACTTATACTTGTGGGGCCTCTGGTGTTATCACATAATTATACTTTCATGGCCACCACTATCATCCTGTCCTTGTACCTTTTAGGTTCCCTTCAGTCGTGCCTAATTTTCCTTTAAGACATGACTTGCTGATGACAGAATTAATGTTTGATTAGGCCATTCTAATCACACATCCCTCCTTGCTCAAGAGTCATTGAATAGCTTACCTCACAAACATAGTGGACTGTTAGGTGATATACACATTCATAATACTTTGGTAAGATTATGAGCTACAGGAATGTGACTGGTATGTTACTAAAATTGCTTTCCAAGGAAAGGAAGCTGCCATGCTTTGAAATGAAGATTCAGCTCAAAAGGAGAAGCTGCTTTGCTGCGCGCCGTTCTAGCGAGCGGGAAAGAACGACGCACCAATATGATGCAAGTTCAAATCCAACTTTATTAAACAGGCTGCGTTCTTATATATTCTTTCTGTTCTCCTGTACACGCGATCACACGCCGAGCACACAAGATAGAGCAAGCTTGATTGGGTAGCATGCGTTGTCCACGCGCCCTTAGTCCTTAAGTGATTGGTTAGTCTAAAAAGATGCTATATGCGTATGATTCTTGTTATCAGCATTTTCCCATCCGCATTTTCTTACTTTTCTGCTAACTTAAATTGCAACTGTATCCTTTAGTTTAGCTCATGGCCTTGGTTCACAAAACCTGGTATTCATTCAGTATCACTAAGGCCCCAACACTGCTTGTCAGTGGCTAAGCATAACTAACCCACCCTGAGAAACAGGTTATATTAGGATTCATTACTAACACAACTCCATGTTACTCTTCGCAGTTCAGAGTTGGCTCCTGGCCTTGACTACAGACAAAACTAGTGCACATCTACTATCAAAACAGTATCATCATATCCTACAATTTTCTTCTTAAGCAATCTGTGGTCAGAAACAGTTCTCTGAATGTCTTCCACACATGGCAGGATCTTTGGATATGCTAAGGATCAATATCTCATCAGCAGGTATCTTAAGTTGTCTCATAATCAGTGCACTTGAATTGTTCAATATTTCTGCATAATTTTCTTCATGAATGCACTGTAAGATTTTAGTAGAATTTCTTTTACATGCATGAAAATTTAACTTTCAACGTTAAACAGAACTGAACTTCCATGTTTAAGCATCTGAGTTAAGCCAGTACAGAGCAATGAGTCTACACTGCAAATAATCTGACCAATCAAAAAGTGTCTTCTTTAGACAGTAAATTGAATTACTCTCAAGGCTGCATTGACTGTATTGACTAGAACTCTACGCACTAAAATAGGTTCTTGGTTCTTAGGCACAGGGATTGATTTAGGTGTGCAGACAGAAGTGTCAAGTGCCATTTGATATAACACTAGAACATCTGAGTCATCTACATGTGGTTGGTAACATGACGTAGGGACTAGGGGAGATGTGAGCTGAGATTTGAGCTCTCAGAAGAGCTGCACACCAGCAGAAAACTCCAGGTCATCTCAAGTGGCAGTAGAAAGTGAGTCAAGCACCCAATGTACCTGTTGCCATACACATGTAGACACAGGTATATCAAGTTCAAATGGAATATTTTCACTTTCTACATGACATTCCAAGATTGACACCAACATGGAAACTAGGCGTTATAGTACTAGTTTTGTTTTTACTTATGTTACGTGCATTCTTTACATAACTGGTAGATTTGGAGGCAATCTGCAATAACACAGGGGTTTCAACATGTTTGAACAATAGATAGTGTAAATAAAAAAACAGCTGCAAAGGTACTAGTAGACACTCTCATAAGCCAGCATAGAAGATCTGCCATTACATTGGAGTTCTGGATTTGGTCCTTTAGCTTCAAAACAGTAAGCATTCAACAGAGGGAAAGCAATGCTTTTAATGCTTTGAAAAGCCCTTTGTCTTGACAAAATGGTCTATAGGTGGAACTTGTACAAATGCACAAAGGAGAAGTGTTGTAATCAAAAAAAAGGGGGGGCAGGGTCCATTCATTGTCATTGTGTGATTTTGACTGTAGAAGCTTATTGTTAATCATAGGGCTAAGTAAATGCAATTCTGTGGTTTCTGGTTTGTAACTAGTTCCGATCGTGAGACCAGCTTCTCATTCACCTTTAAAGGATTGTGACATCACACCCTATAATTCACTTCTTCAGCAGTTCTCAAACAGTTCTCTGAATGTCTTTCAAAATGCATCATATGCTTGTACTGCTATTTTTGCACTCAATGTGAAGATGACAAAATACTTCACACCCCTGTGAGACTGACAGCTTAGAATTTGAAAATTCAAAACCAGAAAATGCTGAATATCAAGAACTATGATCACTAAACCAAATAATCTCTCTGGAGATCTAGATGTAGTAACAAAGACTGACTTCACAGCAAAACTGTTGAATCTGTAAAGTCATTAATCAAAAAGCATATCCATCTAAATGGACCCAAACTTGGGAGCAACACTAGAATACTATTTGCTGTAACTACAAAGGCTTATTTACTTTTTATCTGGACAACCTGATGATGGACAGTATTGACAAAAAATAACCTATTGCCCCAAAACAGTTGAAAGAAACTATATCAAATCTTTCCAAACAGTTTTGAGATTACATTAAAGTACAAAGTGTGAAATGAGCTGTGGCTTCCTCAACCCTAAAAATTCAATCAAGTTTTACTATCTATGCCTGTTTCAATCATCTGTTTTCCACACAAAGTTAGCAGTAAAATATTCAATAAGGTGCATTGTCTCAAAATTTGTTGGGAAGTCATCAACAGACTTGGAGTTTACAAGATTATACAATACACTGAAATATTCTGGATCTTATTCAGGTTATATGATACAGCTCCACAATCCCAAAAGTCCTGAATTAATCTTTTGGTGAGTAAGCAGTGCATAATCAATGTTTTATCATTGTCAATGCCATCACAGTTCCAGGGTTCTCCTCTGGTGCTACTGTACAAAATAAAAGTCCATTTAGGTGACTGTGGTGATCCTGACCAGAAGACCATTGTATACAGTTGATTTAGTGATCCACGTAGCAGTCTACGTGAGTAGGTCTGTGCTGTGCCACCAGGTTGTGTTGTGCTGCCCAAATCCCTTGGCTGTGGGATAAGCTCAGCCGTCGCCTTAAAATAGAGAAGCCTGGGGGCAGCTCCCACTTGGTACCAGCAGCTATGCCACCTCTGTAGTCTTGCCTTTATCTAAAAGTGCAGCAAGAATTTCTCATGCAAACATCTTTTACGAATGGAGTTATTTTATTCTAAGAAAATTATATGATAGGTCAAATGACCAAAAAAGGAGGAACCTCCCTCTATGGACAGGATCTGCAGTGTGCTGTGGGAAAATCCATCCATGGTCCATCTGATGCTGTATGAAAGTAGGGTGCCCAACGTCTGAAGGGGTGTAAGATCTATTTGCTGTCTATATTCTTCTTATTATTCTGTCTCAATAAAGCAGTTATCATATTAAGCCATTTGTAATCAGGCCTTTCTTACTGACATCCAGCAGTAACCCTGCACCATCTCTCTCTCTTCTCGTCGCTGCCCTGGTGCAGAACAGTGACATGCTGTCTAATCAGTGCAGAGCATGCAGACACTAAAATTAGTAGGCATGATTTGTTTGTTTCATTAAGTTCCTTGTATTTAGGCAGCACAAGTACTACATTGAAGTACCAAATATTTTCAGATTCACTCAGAATGAGCAAATTTTGAGTAACTTTCCACCTTCTCTCTGCTCCTAGGAAACATTTCCAGGATGCAGGCTTCTTAGTGTTATGTGTAGCATGTGGGAGCGTTATGCAAGGATATGTCTAAAGGTTAATGGAAGAATATACTTGCGACCCAGCAGTCAGGCTCTACAAAGTTCGATACAAGGTACTTCTTAGATTAACATAGAAAGTTTTTTCCATGGAATAATTAGACTGCTGATGTTACTCACTTCGAAGTGGCACTTAAATAATTGTGATGACATCTGCTAAGTGCATTTTGAGACAGTCCTTTATAATTAATTACTCATTTTCATGAATCATGCATCTATTTGAAGTATACCTGTTACCAGCAAGATGGCGGTAATGGAAATTTAATAGCATATTTTATTTTTTTAGTGCACTGTGGGGTTGAGATTTTTGTCCATCTTTGATGGACATTATATGTGAGTTATTTCAGTTAGACACCCTGACAGCCTTGATTCCTTGGGCTACGTCTATACCTGCTGAATCATTGAATGGCAACAGGCTCAAGTTGACAGAGATGCACAGGCTGCAAAGCCATAGCGACTTGTCTTCTGGGGAAGGGATATCTTGTGTGCAAACTCACTCCTGAGTATACGTGAAAAAGGACAAGAATTATGGAACACTCTGCCTGGATCCCTAGTGCCTCTAACACAGTTTCAAATATATTGCTTTCATAGTACAATGTGTGTATATATTTTTGTATATCTATGTTTGTTTAGTTTTAATTTTTAATAAGAATTCTTTTTAGTCCATGGATATATAAAACTTATCTTAAAATTAATGTTTGTTTTATCACACTATAAGTGTATATTTTAGATAGGAGAATGTTTTGCTAACAGAATTATTACTAGTATGCTATCACTACTGAGTAATAGTATTTTATATAGAAGGTTATCATATCTAAACAAAATCCTTAGCTATAAATGTCTTCAAAAAGCATTATTAGAACTTTCCACCTAAGGGGTATCAATAGCAGAAATTTCTGGCTACTGCTGACTGACTAATAGCTATGTTGGGTGAGATGACACTGGGGTTTTTTTCATTTTTGAGTGGTCCCTAGGTCTCCCACATTTCTCCCTTACTCTCCAGCCTCATTTTTTCTAGATGTAGCCTTCCAGAGCAGCCTGAATTTTACTTTTTATCTTGTTGGGTGCAAGTGCACTAAAGAGAAAAGGTACTGTTCTGGGGTCCCTACCCCAGAATCCTTGGTTGCTGAGAAGGAATTTGAAATATTATTTTGCCTTCATCATTTATAAGCAAGATGAAAGCAAATTCCATGGTATCTGGGGCTGAGACACGTATTCTGACAAAGAACAAGCAGCTACTTTATAAATTTAAATCTAAGGAAGTTGCAGTTAATGCAATACAACAATAAATAAGTACCGATGCAATACAATAATAAATAAATATCTATGCAATCTGTGGTATCTTACTGTGGTATTAATCTATCTAATGGAAGGATAGAGAGCAAAGAAGTAGGTATTTCTTGGAAGTTTGTAGTAATGTGACAGGGGGCAATGGACTAAGGGAAATTTTAATTGAACTTTTTCTCTCCACAAAATGGTTAAGTGTCGTTAAAGACTGCCCAGAAGTCTTGTGGATCTCCAGTTTTGGAGATAACCAAAACTCAACATGGCAAGGCCATGGCTAATGTGATCTACCTGAAAATCTGTCCTTTTCCTTTGCCTGTGGTTTAGTCAGCTTTCCTAAAAGCTTCACAATCTGACAATTCAATTTTAATTTAAATGACTATTCTGGAAAATATGTGAATGTTATGTCATGTTTTAAAACACGTTACAGCTTTGTAAGGGCCTCACCTGGCACTTTCACTGTGATAAAGCTGTCAGTGGTTTTAGAAGTACAGTAGAGGTTATTTTTATCATTTCAGTTAGCATATCCTAAAGACCTCACTATAAATACCCTGTTACTCTATAATGAATAATGATATTTGTATAGATGGTAGCACAGATTTTACACTCCTGAAATTCTATTTTAAATGAAATCTAATGATCTGGAGATGTCACTCATTTTTGCAGCATGTTGCAGAACACAGAGCATTTAATGCCATGCCTAAGCAAGTTCTAATTGAACTGTCCAGAAATTTAATTTGGCTGCATGAAAAGGGATAGTAGCCAGATTTTGTATTCCTTCTTCCTGTAATACAATTCATGTTCATTCTTTTACTCTGTTGCAATTATCATCAGTAGCTAATATGAGCTTATCAACAAATCATCAGTAACTTAATTCAAACACATATTTTTAGTATGTACAAGAATGAAAGTTTCATGGTGAATAAAATTTTAGTTAACAGGGGAGATTGTACTGCCTACTGCTATGCAAATTAAAGTCACTGAAGCATTGTTCAAGGTTCTTGTGGAGATCTATTCACACCAAAAGTGTTGCAAATATTTAGATTTTCTTCGTTTAAAATTAATTAATTAGTGCTGCTTTTGTATGATTTGTTATGTATTTTTTATGTGCACCAGAATCATAAACACTGGCACAGCTGATAAGCTCAGGAAGATCTCCTCTGGGACATAATACCACTTTGGATTGAATGCAAAATAACTCATGCCTCAGTAGTGATAGTATTACCTTGTCCAATTACATTGACTGAAATAACTACAAATGTTATGAATTCACAGAAATTATGTGGGCAATAATATTTATTTGAAATCAAACTGGATAAAATCTATCAGATAAAATGGAACAGTTTAAAAAAAGATAACTACTAAAAGTTAACTATTAACTATTTCTGTTGCTGAGCAAAGGTAATCTCAAGTAGAAAGTTTGTCTTCTGTAGTATGGGGTAAAATCTGAGAAAGTAAGTAGAAGTGTTATTTTTGGCATTGGCCACTAATGCCAGCTGGATTCTGACTTTCTCTTAGCCATATGATTATATGAAGAAGTAAGCACTCAGTGGCAGCTCATCTACGTCCAGCTGAATGGACCTGGAAAGTATACATTTTTCAAGCAGAAACTCCAGTTCCTCTGCCTTTGCTTCTGTTCTGGGGCAGCATTATACTTTGACTCACATTTCTTAGTTCTCCTGCTGCAACTGTTGGATGACACCTTCCTTGCAAGATCCTTAGCTACATGAACTTCAACCTGCAACTGACATAGTGTTTACTTGTTTGTTTGTTTGTTTTTCAAATAGCGCATGATTAAATTGCAGAACTCATTGCCACAGGATATCACCCAAAAGTATATACACATTTAAAAGAGATGGGATGTTCACAGAAGATGGGACTTGGTCATGTGTCTGAAGTCTGATAGTCCAGGGCAACCTCTGGATTATGAAGTCACTAAAGCACAACTTGTTCAAAGACAAGAAGGTTTATTGAGCTCTAGATTCCACATAGTTCTTACACTCTTTCCCAAAATATCTGCTGCTGCCTAGTATCTGAGGTAGGATATTGAGTTATTCTGCATGGACATTTGATCTATACGTATAGATCAAAGGCTGTACCTAGAGAATATAGCTGGAGAATAGCTAGGGAAAGCCTGAACCATAGAGATTGTGCTTCAGTGCACAGATCCATACTTTAAATTTGCAGTCCCAGGATTCAACAAAAGCAATCTTTTTACCCCCATTTTTCTTAAAACAGAAACATAGTTCTGTAAACGCTGCAACCAGCAATGTTAGATTTCCTTTAGAGTTGTGCCTACTGGTTAACTCCGAGATTGGAAAAATATTTGCCACAGTTGTAGCATTATAATGCATCAGATCATAGAAGTCTAACTGCCCTTCAGTTACAGCAGTTTCTTTTCTCTATTCCATGACAAATCTATTAATGTTTTAATTTTTAATTGCAATTGAGTGGCATATTAAAAAACTGAAGATGAAATGTAGGGAAACATTTATATACGTGCACCACAATTGTATAAAACTTGCTCTTTCAGGAGATGCGGCTGTGGCAGTCCCTTTTATGTCCTCTTCCCTTGCTTTCCATGGTTACCTATAGCAGCTGCCCAGTGACACATTTCTAACCATTTCTTCTTTGCTTAGACTGTTCCCAACCACTACCAATTCTGGCTATGATGACCTAAGAAATTTCAAATATTC
Source organism: Calidris pugnax (assembly GCF_001431845.1). Lineage (NCBI taxonomy): Eukaryota > Metazoa > Chordata > Aves > Charadriiformes > Scolopacidae > Calidris > Calidris pugnax. The sequence continues at coordinate 60,469 of NW_015091064.1, forward strand.
TGAAACTAGTCTACGCAAATGAAATAGAAAATGCAATCCTATCAAGTTTAAGACAAAAGAATTCAATATTAAATGACAGTCATTTAAAACAGATTTGTATGTTCCATTTCATCAACTTGAAATATGCTTTTAAATGATTCTCGACATTTAGTAATTATGCGGTTTTTATTAAATCAAACTACATTCATAAACAATACTGGCAGCAAATCTGCTGCCATTTGTTGTCAGAGTGAGCATACCACTGAGATCAATACAGGAGTACCCTAACTTTCAGCTATATGTTTATTCTCTTCAAAGACTCAGAGATGTTAAATTCTATTTTTTAAAAATCTGAACATATGGGGAAAAAGAAAGAAAAAGAAATTAGTCTTATTTTCAATGTGCTCCCAGGCATATTTGGCTCACAGATTTCCATCCTGCAGAGATGTGATTTCTAACTTTTTTTCCTGCCTAAACTATGATGGTTCTAGCAATTTATGAGAAGTTATACTTTATAAATGTAACTTATTTTACTCTTATATTGAAACCAAGATAGATAACATTGAAAGACAGCCAAGAGTCTTGGTAATATTATTGGGTTTGGTAGAAAATTCTTCCTTTTTTTTTTCTTGCAGACAGCTCTCCTTTTGAATAAATGCTCAGCTAGTTTTCCACACTCTTGACACCAACATATATATTTGCATAGGTACACAAACACGGTCAGAAGGAACTAGATGCATAAAAGGCAAGAAAATATTCTCAGCAAAATCCTCTTTCAAAGGTGTTCTACTTCAGTGTGAAATGCATAGCCTTTAACAGCCAATTTTCCTCAGCCATACTATGTTTTTGCTTATTTTATTTGACTCTTCATGATCTCCTGCTGGTCTGAATAAGAGCTTCCCAGATATGTGAATCATTACAGAATTGTGTTTTAGGTAATTTCCATGGTCACAAGTAAGCACAAAAACACCCAAACAAAAAAACCCACAAAAAAACCCACTAAACAATTATCTTCTTTTAGCCTAGGTGCATCTAGCCCTATGTGAGGAAGAACTTACCTATATCTCAGAGTAAAAGAACGTTTCTTAGAAGGACTGGTTAATCCAGATGTTTTTTAGCATCCTCTGAGTGGCTGCCGTGCTGCCGTTATACTACAAATCATTCAATACCCATGTCTAGATCCATGAATCCTGGCTAATTAATTGATTTGTGGTAAATCTACACTGAGGCTTGTCCTGAGTCTGGCGGTGATGGGGTTAATTCTCCCCAGGACCTAGGAGGGACACAAGTATTCCATCCCATGTGAGCCATGCCCAAGGGGTAGCCGGAGCTGCCGGGGAAGGGGGGGGGATAGGAAGTTGGGGGGGAGGAGGCGGTGACCCCCGGGGGAGGGGAGCCGTTGGGGGCGTTCCGGGAGCAGTCGGCGAGCGGCGGTATCGTTATCGCGGTTGTATAGCCCTCTGTTATTGTTGTTGTTATTTCTTGCTCTTTGTCCTGTTCTGTTAGAATTGCCTTTGTCTCAACCCACGAGTTTTGCCTTTTTATTTCCATTTTCCTCTCCGGCCGCGTGGCCGTGAGGGCTCTGTTCTGCGAGAGCGGCTGCACGTGGTCCTTTGTTGCCGTCTGAGGCCAAACCACGACAAGGCTCTTACATGTCCTCTCACTTCTCGGCTGCTCTCTGTTTACTGGAGAAGAAAGCAGAGGCACAGCTTCCATCCCACCTACCTGCTCAGACCAGCTAAGTACAGCCCTGCCGTTGGGACTCCAGACAGCACAGTGAGAGCTCGTACACATTGCTGAGGTTGCTCATTCCTTTCTAGTGACCTCTGAAGTGAAGATTTGGGAGGAAAAGAGTGGTGGATGCCTTAATAACCTGCAGCCACCCTTGCCCGAACAAATTCCTTTGTCCTCCAGCTTAGCATTGGTAGCACCACCTTTGTTCCCTGGGTCTCCTCCTTCAAGTCCAGCACTGCCTAATGAAATAATTGGTTTTCAGACAAAATTATAAAAAGCTGGCATCTGAGGCTGTTAGAGGAAAAGCTCATTCCCTTGGTGTGAATAGGCTCTGACATAGACAGCTGTTTCAGTCTCCAGAAGCGAGTGTTTGAAGATCTCTCCCCTGCTAGCTTCTTACAGCATGGTTTTACTGCTGCCATCCCAATAGTGGCTGAGTAGGTCATGGCAGGGGTTTCACCGAGCACCTCAAGGAAGCTGAAAGGAGGAGACAAGGTCAAGCTCAAATTCCGCCAGACCTTTTGGTTCCTCTGCTATTACTGGGCCTTAGCAACCTACCATCATCTTCTCATTACAGTACGCATGAAGACACATCAAGATCAAAAGAAATCTATTAAAATGCATATAAACTAGAAAAAAATATTATTATACTGAATGTTGACTGGAAAAATGGCACCAATGTAGTAGGGTCCCATAGATGCTTACATAAAGCAATTGTCCCTGTAGATACAATGTAACTTTGATTATTTTTTCCACTGTTAATCTATATTTTCATAGACTTAACTGTCTCCATACCAAGCCTCTGAGATTTGTAATACAAGGGGATGGAAAATAAAGAAAATGTTTTGCAAAAAAAAAAAAAGGAAAATATATTTTGCAATTTTTTAATTTAAATTCTAGCATTTTAAACAATATTGAATTAGATTAGTTGTTGGAGTGGTCACAGTCCACCACAGAGGAGAAATGTCATTATTAGGTCAACTGATGAGGTTGGAAAAAATAAGGTTTAAGAACCATATCCTTCTTCAAGTCTGAAGCTAAAGGGGTCCAAGTTCAGATTTGTTTTGCGAAATAATTAATACCTGAGCATGCAAGTATATTTAACTATTATTGCAGCTACTGACATATTTGGGAATTATTTCTTTCAGTAAGAAATAAAAACTATTTTGACATAGTTTAGCAGGTCAGCCTGTGAGTCTGCCAGCTCATGAAAAGCCAGAACTGATGAAAGCTGCTGTGATCTTGGAAAAAAGTCAGGTAAGTAATTTTTTGCACTTCATTCTGCCACTGAATTAATTATGTGAAAAAGGAAAAGTTGTGCCTGATTGGCTTCAGTCCTTATTCTGCTTCTGGGACCAAATGTAGTGGCTGAAGGCTGTAGTGCTTTCTAACCTGTGCTCCCTACATCCATATTGCCAGCTCCTGGTCCTACATAAACCCAGAGGTTTTTGGAACATGTTCTAAAAAGAAACTGAGGTGACTGTTTTGCTAAATACAAGGTTGTTATGCAACTTGATTTGTTGTTCATGTTTTTTTCACTTAGACTTCAGCTTTGGTCAATCTTACTTCGTCATGAAACAGTAACGCAGCTGCTTAATCTCTGCTTTAACTGAAGCGCTGCAGTCATTTTGCCCATGTTTCTTGCAATGATGAAAAAGAGGACTCCATAAGTAATAAGATAGGAAGTTATTTATTTGTCTCTAAAACTGTCACCAAAAGTAAGGAATATTGGCATGTGTAAGATACATTTATGGATTATACTACAATCAAATAGAATAAAATCAAACTTGCTTTTAAAATGGTAATTAAAACCAGCTGTCAAACTTGCTTTTGGGGAACATGAGTTACAATGTGATCTAAAATTTCATTTAATCTTCTTTAATTGTATTTGGCTTATTATATTGCAACAATTTAGAAAAATAAAATAAAAGTTCCCATGAAAAATATATCTAAACCATAAAAACGTTTTGTACAAAAGTCATGATACCAATCTCAACGTAATGTGACAGCTTGACATACAACAGTGATGTGAGCAGAAGAGTAAGCTAGACAGAGAGTGGGATGGCAATGACAATGGTCTGCAGGCAAGGAAAGGAAGGAGCAAAACACATGGACTAGTGTGGGAGAAGTGGGTAAGCAGTGCATGGAACAACAGAAGACATGAGATCTCAGACTTGGAGATAAAAAGTTTACAAATATCTGGAACAAAGCATTCTTTTCAACTTCTGCTGAGAAGTTTTCCTATTTCTTTCTACATATTTTTTGCTTTTTTGTATTTCTGCTGCTTAAAAAAGAAGTGTTCACAGGTATTTCTTGAGTACTTTATTTTTAGAGAACTAGGAGTAGGTAGGAATCTCCTTACACCCATATTTCTGAGTTGCTGCTTCAGGTTTAAGTGTTCAGCTGTGAGTTCTATAGTTTGAAAATTTGCTGCTTTCACATTGCTTTTTTAAAGAAAATCCCATTACAGAAAACAGACGTGCTTGCAAAAATAAGCCAAGGGCTTTGACTGTAAGGAGTAGCTGTTTAATATTTCTCTATAAATAGCATTAATCACAGTGTTTCTCCTCTCGAGAGACCAGCTGTTTGGTCTGCTTAAGAAATACACACCTACTAGACAAGAAGCTGAATAAATACATGTTTCTACTTCTCTGAGAAATATAGAAACTGAAATATATACATAGGTTTATATATATGCATTTGGAATATATTCAATATATCCACTTAATATGAAATACATATACATTTCAAGTATATATATAAAATATATTTGAAATATATGTGTATATAGTATATACACATATATTTCTAATTTGGTGTTTAAAGGAGTGGAATGACATTACCAGCAGAGCTTTTAGCTTGTCACAGGACTCATACATGTTAGAGAGATGCAGTCCTCGAAGAGTGTATTCAGAATCATTCCTCTAGGGCTTGTTTGAGTTAGGGTAGTTTCATACTAGATGCTTATTCTACAGCTGGTCTTCAAGGAGAAACTGCTACTTAGCATTAGTTGCAATGGATGAATCTAAAAATACTAATATTTTTATTCCGCAGGTAGAGCAGTGGCATTTTAGGAAGTAGACTCACCTCAGCTGCTTGGCAGACATGTCCAATGACAGTGTGCTTGAAGTGGTAAAATAAGTTGTAATATAAGTTATGTAAACAATTCCCACAGGTTCTCCACAGTACTTTCCTCTACTTCCAGAATTTATTATCACTAATAATAGTGAGGTGACATCAGGAATAAAAAAAGCTAGTCTAAGACCACCACTTATTTTATTTTTTAAGTAGAACTTAGCTGTCTATGACACTAGAAAATGTTGTATTTCACTGGAACCTCCATGACTGTTTTTAAGAAATTCACTCAAACACAGGGGTAGTTCTTATCTGGACAGCAGTGGGGTCCATCCACAATGGAACTTCCTAACCCTCAATAAAATCTTACTGTGCTTTGTATTTCCCCCTTGCTAAGCATGGATGGCTCGTGTTAGCACTGAGCCCAGCACAATGAGGTACCAGGACAAGGCGTACACACTGCCAGGAGTGGATTGCACTGCCCAGTGGGAACCCTCACTAGTGAAAAAACTGCTAGAGCCACAGTTTGATTGATATTTGCCCCATTGTGATTAGAAATATTTCACTCTTTCAATTTAAATCCCTATTTTTAGAGCCTGCTTCTGACTTAATTCTTAGCATGTGAATATATGAGGTATTGAAACATCTGAGCTCACACTGTCTCCTGAACACTGTCTCCTGATAGACCAGTATGTACAACTGTTGTATATAGCAGAGATTTCTAAAGTAGATGCTATCCTGCCATCTATAGCTTCTTCAGAAAGCTTGTCAAAATGGCCTCCTATTAGCAAGATTCAGAGGAGCTCTGGAAAGTCATGTAAAATCTCTGAAAATACCAGATTCAGCCACAACAAAATACCTACATTGCACAGCCATGTGGCAGTCCTCCTAAGCAGGAGGTTAAACAGAATCAAAGAGACTGATGTGAATACTTTCTCAAAGCCAGGAAAGAGTACAACATATTGAGAGCAGAATGAATTCCTGATTTGGGATTCAGAGGTCACATCTATACCAGCATCAGAAAATATTCCAGGTCACTGGTTCTCTGTATAGAGTCAGTAGACAACCAACTCCCAGACTTTGGTATATTGTTGATCCAGGTCAGGCAACAGGTCCCACAAAGAAATGATGAGCATTTGAAATAAGTGTGCTTCCCCCACCCTCCCCTCCTAATTTGGAGACTAAACTTTAAATCACTGCTTACAAGCCTCAGAGCCAGAGAATGGTACTTGGTACTTTTAATTTGATAGTATAGATATAGCCAGAGGGTGTATAAAGAGTGTTGTCAGAAGTATAGCAGATTTCAAACATCATCGGCACTACTGTGATTTTTTTACTCTTACAGGGATTGTAATACACACAGCCAATAATTAAATGTAAGAAAACTTGAAATATGGCTTGAAAGCATTCTCCTGATTTATTTAAAAATCTATATACGAGGATTAGAAACTAGAGGAACACAACTCTAAAGTAAAACAAAGTAAAGCACAGTAATTCTGAGGGAGTTTATTTTATAGCATTGAAAGTACATATCCCACATATCATGCTTAGATTCTTTAAGATAAGATTTTAATTGTACTTTAGCCAATTAATTATTTCCAACACAAACATAAAGCAATAACAAAAACAGCAATAGGCTTACCAATACTTACAACTTTAATTTTCTGGTAAAGGAATATAGGACCATTAGGGAGCTCAGAACATTGCCCCTCTGGAGTGAAATAAAATGGCTTAATATTTTTGGAGCTGCTTAAAGCATAGAGCTACTGTATATTCCCAAATTAAAGTATTTTCCTTTTATTGTGCTGAAGAAATAATCCCTCAAGTATTTATAATGCATAGATATATAACAATTGGTATTTTTGTTTAATAGTGCATAGAAAATAAGGATAATGGATTTTCGAAAAGTAAGCTTTAGCAGCTTCAGGGGCCTGAGGAGGCAATACATAGCCAAAGTGTTCAAATGGCCTCTTCAAATTAGTTTCCTGGTTAACACAAGATGTGACATGCAAGGACATGGTCCACCGATCTTATCTCTCCATTTTAAGAACTTTCTAACCGTGTTGGTAGCTTAACTGTATATTACAGTCCTTTTTCATTCATAAACACCTCAAAAAAACTCCCTAGGTGTGATGTTAGGGCAAAAGTGGAAAGGGCAGAAACATAAGAAAGCATCTTGAAATGTCGGCACAGAAGAAAATAAAAATTGCAATGTGGAAGTAATTTAAAATTCAGATACAGTACTGGGAATGCAGGTGAAATAAAGACCTGAAAAAAATGCCACTGATCTTTTTATGAAGGTGAGAGGAGTCACAAAAAGCAATTGCATAACTATTTTTTTTAAAAAATGAATTGCTGGTTCTAAGACGTTTAACTACCTTCAATTAAGTCAGGAAGAACAAGTTAGCAGACTGTGCCACAGAAGTTTGCAGATCACTGCATTCCTAACAAGAATAAAGCTTTCAAAAGATCCTACTTTCTTTTCATAAACCAGGAAAAAGTAAGAAGCATTTGAAATATTTTGAACAGATTCTTGTGTTCTTGAGTTAAACATCCAGTTTTGATGAATCTTTAGGCCCTGCTTGGAATCAGATATTAATGGGCCTTGGTAGCCTAAGACTAAGAGAGTGACATTAGAAGAGGTTGATGTAAGTTCACTCTACCATAGTGAATTAAAAGTCAGAGCAATTCACTCAGCAAAAATTGCGTGCTCTGGCAAGGCAAAAAGGAGGAGCAAGCTGCAGAAGAGAAAATCAGGCTCCCACACAGCCATTTACTCCAGTGAGCGCACAAAATACTAACAGTTTAGCCTTTTCAGCAAGAGACAATTAATAGAGTAGATATGGAATAAAACACCGTTTCAGCCTCCTGCCTTTAAATAGAACTGCTGTAAGGAAGATTGCTAAAATGTTCAGACTGGAACGGCATACAAAGAAGAGAAGCCTAAGTTTTCTGGCGAGAGGAAGCAGCACCGCCCAGAACACCAGCAGGCTGCATAAAGATGGCAGCAGCTGCAATCAGGGGAAGTTCTGATCACCAGGAATGATTTTAGATGCATCAGCAGCTGCACTTCTTCACAGGATTTGTTTGGGAAACTTTCAGGGTTGGATATCTCATCTAACTATAGGCGTGTACTTGCTCTGAGATGGTCCCCCAGGTTTCTCAGTCAGTGTCAGAGAAATAGCTAACTGTAAAAGTATAATTTGACTCCTTCTAAAGGCCTTTTTAAGAAGAGATGAACTCCACTTTAGAAATTAATTTCTTTCCATCTCTGCATCAACTGCAAAGGTCCAGATGAATCACTAAGATGTTAGCTGTATGACATTAGCCAAATGTATTCTAACTCAGGCATCACAAGAGCTCAGGAAGACAGAAACAAAAGATAGATAATATATATGATTATACATAGACATGTATATATAGATTATACATAGAGAAAACAAAAAAACAGTTTAAGAGAACAAACTAAATTAAAGTAAATTAAGTGAAAGAAATTTAAAGCCTAAGAACAGAAAGAGGGAAGACAATCCCGTAGCAAATAAGTTAGTGAGATCATACTCAAACCCATGACAAAGAAGAAATACCAGAATCTAAAGTCTCTGTGAAATGCATTCAAGAAGCGTCAGATCTATGCTGCAAGCTTTGCACAGGTTTATTTATAGTGAAGAAATAATTGCACTCTGCTTCTGCGTTATTATTCCCATTATCTCACATTAGTTTGTTTTAAGAACCTGAAATGGCAGCTTTTGAACAAGCAGGCCACTGTGTAATGTTGATATCTATTAGACAACGGATTCCAATTTTGATAATGACAGGAAATAAATTACAATTTGTTGTGGTTTGGCCTCAGACGGCAACAAAGGACCACGTGCAGCCGCTCGCACACAACAGAGCCCTCACGGCCACGCGGCCGGGAGGGAAAAATGGGAATAAAAAGGCAAAACTCGTGGGTTGAGACAAAGGCAATTTTAACAGAACAGAACAAAGAGCAATAACAACAACAATAACAGAGGGGTATACAACCGCGATCACGATACCGCCGCTCGATACCGCCGCGCGCCGACCGCTCCCGGGACGCCCCCGACCGCTCTTTTCCCCCGAGGGTCGCCGCCTCCTCCTCCCCCCAACTTCCTGTCCCCCCCCCTTCCCGGGCAGCTCCGGCTACCCCTTGGGCATGGCTCACATGGGATGGAATACTTGTGTCCCTCCTAGGTCCTGGGGAGAATTAACCCCATCACTGCCAGACCCAGGACATCATCCACCCCTTATTCCATACCATTTCATGCCATGCCCAAATCCTACAGTTTCCAGTTGTATACTGTCAGTTTCTCCTGACATATATATATATATACACATATAGGTATAATGTCCTTAGTCTATGGGCCATCGCTCTAAAATGTCTGTTGAGTTCATTTAACCCATGACTTCAACCTCCATCTGTTAGAACAGTCTCTCAGGGCATGCAAGATGGTGTATGTTGGGGCTGGACTGTTGCATGTTGTATCTTTTCTCTGGGCCTTGTGGCTGATGTATCCGGTGTAGCTCATGTCCATGGGTTGAAGACGTTGGTCTCATTGAAATTGCTGGGCGCCAGCTGCTGAGGTCAGTTCTGGTCTCTTCAAGGCTGCACCGTACTTGATTTCTCATCAGAGTCCATCAGTCATTAGTTGGGTGATTCCTACTATAGTACAACCAATAGCAGTCACCAAAGTGAGATGGCAGGGTCATTTAGCAATTAACATCATACAGTTTCATTCATTGGCTATTCTCGCCCAAAATCAGGTTCCCGTGTGGTACACACTGCACTTCCCCATCCTTCCGCATCACCCACCAAGTGCATCCGGGTCCTTGAGCAAAGGCAATCCCACGGACAGGTCTGCCTTTGCCGGAGGCAGGACTGACCCAGACTGTCTTCCCTAACATATTCTTCATGTGCACTACGGGGACTCTGTCTCCCTCCACAGTACGTGGGGGTTTAGACTGGGCAGGGCCAGCTCGGTTGCTAGATCCCCTGGTGTTAACTAGCCAGGTAGCCTTTGCTAAATGTGTATCCCAATTTTTAAAAGTCCCACCACCCATTGCTCTCAGTGCAGTTTTTAACAGTCCATTGTACCGTTCTACCTTCCCAGAGGCTGGTGCATGATAGGGAATGTGGTAAACCCACTCAATACCATGCTCTTTGGCCCAGGTGTCAATGAGACTGTTTCGGAAATGAGTCCCATTGTCCGACTCAATTCTCTCTGGGGTGCCATGTCGCCACAGAACTTGCTTTTCGAGGCCCAGGATGGTGTTCCGGGCAGTGGCATGGGGCACAGGGTATGTTTCCAGCCATCCAGTGGTTGCTTCCACCATTGTGAGCACATAGCGCTTGCCTTGACGGGTCTGTGGAAGCATAATATAATCAATCTGCCAGGCCTCCCCATATTTGTATTTCAGCCATCGTCCTCCATACCAAAGGGGCTTTAATCGCTTGGCTTGCTTGATTGCAGCACATGTCTCACATTCATGGATGACCTGTGCAATAGTGTCCACGGTCAAGTCCACCCCTCGGTCCCGAGCCCATCTATATGTAGCATCTCTCCCTTGACAGCCTGAGGAGTCATGGCCCATCGAGCTAAGAATAATTCACCCTTATGTTGCCAGTCCAGATCCACCTGAGCCACTTCAATCTTGGCAGCCCGATCCACTTGCTGGTTATTCTGATGTTCCTCAGTGGCCCGGCTCTTGGGTACATGGGCATCTACATGACGTACTTTCACAACCAGATTCTCTACCCGGGCAGCGATATCTTGCCACAATTCCGCAGCCCAGACAGGTTTGCCTCTGCGCTGCCAATTCTGCTGCTTCCACTGCTGTAACCACCCCCACAAAGCATTTGCCACCATCCATGAGTCGGTGTAGAGATAAACTACCGGCCATTTTTCCCGCTCGGCAATGTCCAAAGCCAGCTGAATTGCTTTCACCTCTGCAAATTGGCTTGATTCACCTTGTCCTTCAGTGGCTTCTGCAACTTGTCTTGTAGGACTCCACACAGCAGC
>NW_015091064.1:73715-96213 GCF_001431845.1 Calidris pugnax
CAGACGGCAACAAAGGACCACGTGCAGCCGCTCGCACACACATAGCCCTCACGGCCACGCGGCCGGGAGGGGAGGATGGGAATAAAAAGGCAAAACTCGTGGGTTGAGACAAAGGCAATTTTAACAGAACGGAACAAAGAGCAATAACAACAACAATAACAGAGGGGTATACAACCGCGATCACGATACCGCCGCTCGATACCGCCGCGCGCCGACCGCTCCCGGGACGCCCCCGACCGCTCTACCCCTCCGGGGGTCACCGCCTCCTCTCCCCAACTTCCTGTCCCCCCCCCTTCCCCGGCAGCTCCGGCTACCCCTTGGGCATGGCTCACATGGGATGGAATACTTGTGTCCCTCCTAGGTCCTGGGGAGAATTAACCCCATCACCGCCAGACCCAGGACACAATTATATTGTTAAGAATGTAAATATTTTGCCACAAAGAATGGTTTTAGCACAGCATAATGGTTGCATCCATATTAGCAAGAGGGAAGCAGACCCCTTGGGAAAACCCTGGTGCTCAGGACCCTGCATTCCTTCCACAGTACTCTTAATGTAAAAACATTGTAACTGCTACATAGGTTTTGGAGGAAAAATGAGTTTGGGCCAGCTGATACAGACTATGGTTGCTGGATCATTAATCTTGTATGCTATTTATATAATATTGACTGTGAAAGACACTGTCATACATCTAGCTGTGATCAGGCATTTGTCTTGATAATAAACACATGGCAGTACACGTACATGCTGCATATATGAATAGAGAAGTACAGGCTTCCATCTTTCTTTCATGAGGGGCATCTTTTTGATTGAGAGGTGATTTTGCATCACTGAGGCTGCTTTCTGCTCTCTGCTAGAGCATGACTGAACTCGCTGTGTCTGAGCAAACAGCTGGGGCTCATTACTAAGAGCAGCTTGATTTTATTAATCACAGCTTGATGACTGAAGGGGGTTCTAAGAAATGGTGGTTGTGATCTGCATTTTCCCCTGACTCAATCCGCCATCAGAGAAGGGAGATTACAATGGTCAGTCCGACCCACCTTTAGCTATCTCAAAGCAGCCACCCAGTGTCCCCGCGAACAGCAGACAAACATATCAACTTCTAACAAGTTTCATGTCTTTGAAGCATACCACTGTGTATTTTTCTCCTTTGACTGTCGAGAAAGCTTAGATAGGTCTAGACTAGACACCAAGATTTTAGGTGGTTGAAGCAGGATGAAACCTTGCCACAGTGATGCCAAAATAATACGTAAAGCTCTCTTGAGTGAAGTTGCTTTCTCTACTGTGGAGATGTGTGTATATCACAAACATAAGCATTACATCCAAAAATTACTTCTTAGGGAGTTACATATCTGAGAAGATTTGGTATTCCCCTGCACACTGATAAAGAACAAAGGAAGTTTTATTAAAGGCAAGTCCTATTGTGAAACAGTTAATGCTATAAAATTAGAAATCTTGAGCACCTCAAACTGCTTAGCTGTACATAATCTTCTGCGAATGAGTCAATTTAGAGAATAACTTTTCACTTATATTTAAAAGCCTATGACTTCAACCCTGGATTTTAAAATCCTTCTGGCTAATTAGAGGTACCATACAACCATAAGCATCATCAAGAATATCATGTGAAACATTCACAGTGAGTTATACTTACCTTTGAATACTGAATATGCTTTGAACCTTCAAACTTTTTACACTGATATTGAAATTTGCATCTCTTAGTAGTTCCAGTGGAACAGCACATTAAAAGGTGCCATGAAATTGCATAGCTTGACAACCTGTATATCATGGGCTGTAAACCTTCACAATGTTTTTTTCTCTTTTAGGTCTAATAATACACATTTGAATGAAATAGCCCTTGTATTTTACTACTCCGTGTTTCTAATCTGATACTTAAAACTAACTTTGTGACTTTTTTTTTTTTCCATTATAAGGACCGATAAGAGATTAGAGCAAGCTGGAGGACAGAGGCAGTAGAGAACAGCTAAACATTATGAAAGGAACTGGAAGACAGTGCTTCTGTACGTCTTTCAAGCCTATCAAGCTTGCTATTGCGTTCAGATTTACTGGTTGTTTTTTTAAAATAAGACTTCCTATGTGATTTTATTTACTGTATCAACTCTGGCAGAAGGGAACTAAATTCAATGAATGATGGGTCTGTTGCAATCCTAAGATTAAAAATAAACAGACCAAAAATATTAAAGTATTCTCTGATGGCTGCATTTTTTCATTGCATTTAAGAGTTCTTGAGTTCCAAATATTTAAATAGATTTCCTCAAAAATATTTGTCATTTCCTAAGAGTGTCCAAAATACCAGCAAAAGAATTAACTTATCTCAATAAGTGTTTACACTTCTCGGTCTGCTGGTTCTTGTCTTGCATTACCTCTTTTCCCCAAAGGTCACCTACCAGCCAGTTCACTCACATGGGATTACAAATACAGTCTGATCACAGAGCTGCAGTAACTACATCTCATCTTTCTTTCCTAATTCATTCTATTTCCCTCTTCTTGGCATATTCTCTGGGGATTTCAGGCTTCCTCTTGCTGCATCACCATTATAAAACTAAAAAATGTAGGTTTTTCACAGTGCTAATCTCCCTGTCCTCATTTTTTTTCCCCCTTATCTTAAACCTTGCAGTATCTTGAACATGACTACAGTCTCCCTAGCTCCGAGTGTGAGCCAGTGTGACAAACATCTATAACCTCTTGCATGGTACCTATTCCAGTATGAGTAAAGGCATCCCGTTGCTGAGACACCGAGGTTAAAATGAATTCACATTGACAGTGCTTTATGACTACTCTGTTTAGGTTATTTTGGTGATTTACTTAGTATTTCTCCTTCTCTATTTCCTCTATTTATGATTATTATCTCTACATGAAAATGTTTCCTTACATGAAACATTGAAATATTTGATCATGTTATCTTTTTAAAACTGATACTGCATCTAAATCACTTCCTTAAATAAAATTTTATATTAGTTTCACATCATAATATTCTCCTTATCTATTCTGTTACAGTAGGCTTTAGAGTTTTACAAGTTACTGACACTACTTAATCCATTAAGAAATTATTTCATTAGCTTTCTGATGTATTTTACATAGGGAGGAGCTGATGCCTCCAAGATTAGGAGTTTCACCTTTGCCTTAAATGTGTTAGAGCTAATTTTGTAGACAGTTTCTTCTGAGATCCAGCCTTCAGTATATCAGCACAGATGTCTCAAAAGGTTAGTGCTTGCAATCACTTCAGTTTGATAACTGATTCTTATAAAGGCATATGTTATGTGTGTTGAGATAGAAGGAGCATTACTAAGAAAATGCAAACCCCTTGGATCATCAGTTTGTTCTCCAGGAGGCAAAAAGAAATGCAAAGAGCCCGAAGCATGTTACTAACTGGCGGGCAGTCATCTTTGCTACAGGTCAGGAATATAAAGACTGCTTTCTTTTTCAATTCCCACTCCAGGTGTACAAAGCTGCTGAGTTTATGTTGAAGGATTATTTAGGAATAGTCTTGTAGTAGCTTATGGGCCATGTGGACAAGAAAAAAATGAGGTAATGATAGCACTCCTTTAACTTTAGCTGATCTCATGCCTATAATGCATTAAGGACAGCTGGTATTTTGACAGTGATTTTTCTGATAACGTGTGAACTATATATTTTTCCATCAAAATTATCATCTTAATGTCCGTTACAAGGCTTGGGTACACTTCACAACCTTTTTTATCCCTCTGTTTAACCTTAGGGAAATTGCCACGTGTGTAATTTCCAAAAATGCATAAGCCTTTCACTATTAATGGACTTCTTATCCTAAGTCAATTAAGAGCTTATTGAAAGTTCTGTCTGCCAAGACTTTTCCTCCCAAGTCTGTCTGCCTTTTCTTTAAGTTACAAGGGCAGCATTTTCCCAGATGGTGTGTTTTAAAACAGATTTATGTATAGGATCAGGAGCTTCTATACACTACATAATACAAATAATTTAAAAAAAATAAAAATAAAAAAATAATATCCAAATTGGTTGAAATTACATTGTGGAAAATTTCTGTACTTAAAGCTGAATATATTTTTTTAACTCTGAATACAAAAGATAAAATTTAACTCCCCCTGCTCTTTTAATGACAAAGGTATTCATTCTCTTATTGTAAGAATTGCCCCAGTGGAACTTTCAAAATTAGAATGATGAAATACCATTCTATAATTTAGTAAATATCAGCACATTATTCAAAACTGACATACAAAAATTTTCACTGGGTATTCAGCAGAGAAGTGGTCAATGGCTTCCATGTTTAAGGTCTGCTACTTTTCTAATATACTTCATATATTCACGTGTTCTCATTCATTCCAGACCCCATTCATTAAACACTTCCTGTAATTGAAAGACTAATAAGAGTATGTCTAAAGCAGCTTGAACAAATCACACATTCAAAGAGCTCCTTGAAATTTTTGTGTGCTTTTGCTGAAATATTTCAAATGTCTTACAATACCAGTTGCACATGAAAAATTAATTCCAGTCAAGACACTCCAACGAATGAAAATTTATGAAACATAAGTCTTGCCAAATAAAACTACTGAGAGGAAACACTTATTAATTAAAAACACTCATTACTACTGTGGTTTCTACATTATTTTCTGCCCCTGCCTTTGTATCAAATCTCACTAGAATGTATTTTGAATATCGTCTCAGGATCACACTTGGTATCACAGCATACATGCAGTTCTGCAGGACACGTATGCTTAGGGCAGACACTTCAGGTTAATTTCTTAATGTAACAGAGAAAGAATATCTGGATTCACCCAATTTATCTGAAAAAGGTGCCCAACCTTGCCTTGTGTGGCCATCCTTGCAGACAGCTGTCAAATTGGGAGGCAGGGGCTGCCCCCCCCGACGCCATAAGCAGAGAAATTATTTCCACTGAGGAAACGGGCACAAGAACAGTTCTCATCCACGGGACTCCCACATTACACAAGAAGGGAAGAGAGCAGAACGATAGCTCTGAGGGTTTTGAGGCTTCCTAGGGAGAAAAAGGATCTTTTGACTTAGTTGCTGCCAGACCTTACAGTCTGCGCTGCAGTCGATGGATTTTCTTTGACAAATGGTACCAACAGCAAGACTCCTGCTGAAGCTTTTCCTCAGATCTGCGCACCTGCAGAATACATTTCGTTATGCAGCATAGGAGATAACCTTCATCTATTACAAACTTAGCAAAAATGTACAAAGCAAACCCGTTGTACATACCCAGCATGTGATTTATGAACTCTTGCAACTTGGTCAACTCAAAGCAAATGTTTACTAGAAACATGCAGAGACACTTTTCCACAGCAAGAGGTCTTTCCATGCCAAGTTAGCACTTGATACTAGCAGCAGTGGAAGTGGTTCTGTTAAAAAAAAATTGCAACTGTGTCTGTTTGTTTGTTGGTTTTGCTTTGTTTTTTAGTGTGAGAGAAACCTATTTCACCCTTCTTTTTTCACAGTGTTCTAAAAATTGGTTAATTTATGTTTGAAAAGAAAGAACCAGCCTGTGGGAAGAGACTAGGTCTAGGAAACAGTTCCTCAAAGTTTGAATTTTAGGAAAGTGATTGGCAAGTGAAATATGCGCTTTGAGACTATATTGCAGTTACTGCTTTCTGCAATGAAAAATCCATTTTCAGCAAACCTTTCTGAAACACATTATGAATTGTGAAAGTGTAAGAAAATCCATGGATCTCACTTCTTTATTTAATTTTCAAATCACCAGAGTTTATTTTAATATTTTGATCTTGATTGACTTACAGCATATCCCTACACTTTGGGGGATCTAAATACAAAGGGGTTAGATTTTTTGGTTTATTCTGGGCACACTGGGGAATTTGTGCACAGAAGGTCAGATATTACAGATGCTGTTTACTTGAGCCTCTGTGTACCAAAGGGGAAAAGTAAACTCCCAGTAAATCTTCTCACACACAAAAATATATATTTTTGCTACACTGGCGAGCAGGTTGAAAGCAGAGAAAAACAGAGATGGTTATTAGTTGGGTGACTGCTTTTACAAGATTTAACTAATTCTAAATCCAGCAAATGAGATAGATTTAAGATGACTTAAAGTCTTCAAATATAGAGGCCTAAAATTCTTGTCACCGTCTGATACTATGTTCGTCGTTAAGCATCTCTGCTTGTAATAACACTGAGTAAAATGCTATTATGCTGCCAAAAAGATGAAGTATTATCAGCAGTAGCAGAAGCAGAGAAAACATCCCATGTTAAAAGCAAAAAAAACCACAACCCAAAACCCTGGTGTTTTCCACTTCCTTTTTCCCCTACAAAAATGACAGTGTTTTTTAAAAGGTATTCTGCCACAGTGAAAGATTGCAAGGCTCAGAGATTGCACATACATTCTCTTTTTTAGTGTCAGTTGTACTCATAGCTAAAATTATTGTTATCATTTTACCTGCATATGTCAAAGTGCCATGCATTCCCCTGGGATGGAGAGGAGAAAGTCCTTGGAGGGGCTGCAATTCTCTTTGTCAACTCCCCTGGCCAGGCAATGGGAGCTGGGTGGGTTAGTGTCTCCATACAAAACACCTGCCTAAATTACAAAGGCAACCTTGGTTTGAGTGATTATTCAGCTATGCTGCCTAATACGATAACAAATCATCCTGGGTTTTTTTATAGTATCCAGATTGCTTTAATCCTACATAATTTTGTGGCCTATTTGTAAATTTCTGTAAGACACATTATTTTCAGTTTATTCAAATTAATGTACTATTTCAGCTGAGGCAGAATGTGGAAAATGCAATAACGATGTCTGGTCGTTACATTTTAAATCTAAATTGCCAGTCACACTGAACTGTGATAATGTCAGCAAATGAACACAGAGCAAATGAACCAAGATTCTAAAAGAATCTTTTAGAAATAACACTGGAATTTTGAAGGAATTTTGAAACAGTCTTTGAATACTTTTTTGAACATGAAAGGTCAATTTCAAGATAAATAGTAGAGAAATCATAAGATATTTTAATATTAATGCAGAATGCATTACCTATAACATTACACCTACACTGAGTTTCCAAACACAGCTCCTGGAAGGTTTTTTATGACCACCATTAGCACTTACTCTAAATAGCAGTAGCACAAATTAGATACAACATGTCACAATTCAAAACACAATTTGCAGATTCAAACAGAGATAACCATTGGTGGTACACACAAGACTGGGTGTGGTGGGTTGATCCTGGCTGGACACCAGGTGCCCACCAAAGCTGCTTTATCCCTCTCCTCTCAGCTGGGCAGGGGAGAGAAAATATAATGAACTCATATCATGGGTCAAGAGAAGGACAGGGAAAGATCACTCAGCAATTACCATCACTGGCAAAACAGACTCAACTTGGGAAAAACTGATTTAATTTATCACCAATCAAATCAGAGTAGGATAATGACAAAATAAAACCAAATCTTAAAAAGACACCTTCTGCCCACCCCTCCCTTCTTCCCAGGCTCAATTTCACTCCTGATTTCCCTGCCTTCTCCTCCCGAGCAGTGCAGGGGGGACAGGGAATGGGGGTTGTGATCAGTTCATCATACATTATCTCTGCCGCTCCTTCCTCCTCAAGGGGAGGATTCCTTTCACTCTTCCCCTGCTCCAGTGTGGGGTTCCTCCCATGGGAGACAGTTTTCCATGAACTTCTCCAATGTGGGTCCTTCCCACAGGCTGCAGTTCTTCATGAACTGCTCCAGTGTGAGTCCCTTCCACAGGGTGCAGTCCTTCAGGAACAGACTGCTTACATGTGCATCCTGCCCACGGTTACAAGTCCTGCCAGCAAACCTGCTCCAGCATGGATTCCTCTCCACAGGTCCACAGGTCCTGCCAGGAGCCTACTCCAGCGCAGGCTCTCCACAGGGTGACAGCCTCCTTTGGACATCCACCTGCTCCAGCATGGAGTCCTCCATGGGCTCCAGGTAGATACCTGCTCCACCATGGACCTCCATGGTACATGTGCATCCTGCCCACGGTTACAAGTCCTGCCAGCAAACCTGCTCCAGCATGGATTCCTCTCCACAGGTCCACAGGTCCTGCCAGGAGCCTACTCCAGCGCAGGCTCTCCACAGGGTGACAGCCTCCTTTGGACATCCACCTGCTCCAGCATGGAGTCCTCCATGGGCTCCAGGTAGATACCTGCTCCACCATGGACCTCCATGGGCTGCAGGGGCACAGCCTGCCTTGCTATGATCTTCACCAGGGGCTGCAAGGGAACCTCTGCTCCAGTACCTGAAGCACCTCCTCTCACAGGTCCACAGGTCCTGCCAGGAGCCTACTCCAGCGCGGGCTCTCCACAGGGTGACAGCCTCCTTTGGACATCCACCTGCTCCAGCATGGAGTCCTCCATGGGCTCCAGGTAGATACCTGCTCCACCATGGACCTCCATGGGCTGCAGGGGCACAGCCTGCCTTGCTATGATCTTCACCAGGGGCTGCAAGGGAACCTCTGCTCCAGTACCTGAAGCACCTCCTCTCCCTCCTTTACTGCCCTTGGTGTCTGCAGAGTTGTTTCTGGCACATACTGTCACTTCTCTCTCTGGACACTGTTGCACAGGAGGTTTTTTCCCCTTCTTAACTACATTGTCACAGAGGTGCTACCACCATCACTGATGGGCTCAGCCTTGGCCAGCAAAATGTTTGTCTTGGAGTAGCCTGGCATTGGCTCTGTTAGACATGGGGAAAGCTTCTATCAGCTTGTCACAGAAGCCATCTCTGTAGTCCCCCAGCTACCAAAAGATGACCATGCAAACCCAATCCACTGGGCTTGGGTTTAGAGACTACTTTTGAAAATTTGGCCCCTTTCAAAACCTGATCATAGTGGACTAGCTTGACTAGCATGTTAGTAGAATGGTCTAATATTATTGGTTTCTGATATTGAAGGAAAATATCAGACTCCCCCAAACTTTTTAAAGAGAGTAGAAGCTGATCATTGGCTTCAGATTTTACTTTTTACCTCTAAGTGATCTCAGTGAGGCAAAAGTTGGATCCTTTGACAAATGAGAACAGCTTCAAATACAAAGAAGTGGGTTAGAGAAACAAAACTTAATACTTTTTTTTGTCATTTGCTTTTAAGGTCATGAATTTAAATGACCCTGAAATACAAGCTGGGCAAAACCTCATGAATCAGGCTACCATTGGCAACAAGGGTTGAGCTCTCATTCTATGATGCAATGGAGAAATATGCTTGACTATGCTATATGTCTTTGCATTAAAGGAAAAGCGGGTTTTGTTGTTTTTGTTTTTTTAACAAAAGCATCTGACCTTTCTATAAGAAGATTGTCTTGATGTTGCATCTTGAACTTTCTTTAAGGATACACTGACGTCTCTTTTATGCTGTAAAAAATGCACTTTTGAGATCAAAGATGTACTCAGTATTTCATAGTTTTCTTTAGTTTAAAACTAAACAAATGGTTTTTGAGCATATCAAATCACTTGGCATAGGTTGGCATCAACTCTTTTGGGTAAAATATTTACCTAATAGATTAATTATGAAAGCACTAATTATTCTGTATTTCTGTAAGGCAAACTGTTCCTTTCTGGAAAAGCTTCAAAATTCTGACCTAGTGAGGCATTTCTGTCAGGCACTAAAAATTAACATACAAATTTACTGAACCACTAGCAAACTTTGATGTTTTAATTCTTTCTGCTATGAAATGGGATGATCTTTTATTTCAGGAGTAATCTTTGATGTTGGCAGTTACACAAATAAATTAGGAAAATCCCAGTGACAGGAAAAGTGTTGATGACTTACTGCATTGCACGAATAGATTCTTAAAAGTGCAGATGATTGACTCACTACAAATAAATGTATGGTTCATGTAAATTCCTGTTAAATTCACCTGTACAGATATGTTGCCTAATCAGTAGCCTACAGCTACTGCACAGATGTATGGAGAAGTAGTTTTACTGACATGGTTCTTTAGGAGCCGACTTACCATTTCTTCAAAGTGATGATAACTGTTTCACTCAGTATGGTATTGTATTTTTAAACTTGTATATAACAAAACACAGGTTGCAGGTAATATAGAACAGAGTAGCAAGGTTGTTCAATATCTTTTTCTATTGGGTTGTTAAAAGTCATAGCCCAAAACATTGACCTGGCCTCCATCATTTTCATTAAATTGCCCAATATTTATAACCCTTACGTAACAGAATCAGTCCATCTGATTCTTCCTATGAAACACTGCAAAACTGGAGGTGACTTATGGTCGAATGCCATAACAGTAAGAGGACAGGCAGCCACCTCTGCTCTGGAACTCTCTTCCAATTCAAGAGGAGAGCACAATCTGGCTTTTAGGTCATCATTCAGTTTCAGACAAGCTTAGAGGTTTAGTCATGTATTTTATATTTATGAAAGGTTTTTGCACTGAGATGATATTAAGCATGAACTGCTAGTTCTCACTGGTGTGCTGTTCACCACACTGAGTTGTTGCGGATCCTCCTTCCTACTTTAGAGGAAAGCCCTAAGCAAATTGCAAGATCTTTTGATACTTTCTCAGGAGACAGTTGGAATAAAAAAAGGTGTATATATGAGTTCTAGTTTGGATTAACTTCTGAATCTTATGAAGTGAATCTTCTGACATACCAGAACTGTGGAGCTATCTCAGAGTGCTTAAATTGCTTTTGGGTATTCATCCATGATCACAGAATCATAGAATGGCTAGCGTTGGAAGGGACCTTGAAGGGTTCATATAGTTCCAACCCCCCTTCCATGGGCAGGGACACCTCCCACCAGAATAGGTTGCTCAAAGCCACGTCCAACCTGGCCTTGAAAACCTCCAGGGATGGGGCATCCACAGCTTCTCTGGGCAACCTGCTCCAGTGTCTTACCACGCTAACAGTAAAGAATTTCTTTCTAATATCTAATCTAAATATACCCCCTTTGCAAATTAAAACTGCTAACCCTTGTCCTATCGCTACACTCCCTGATAAAGACTCCCTCCCCATCACTCCTGTAGCCTCCTTTAGGTGCTGGAAGGCTGCTATAAGGTCCACCCAGAGCCTTCTCCATGCTGATCAACTCCAATTCTCTCTGTCTTCACAGGAGAGGGGCTCCAGCACTCTGATCATCTTTGTGGCCTTCCTCAACAAGTCCAACACTGGACGCAGTACTACAGGTGGGGTGTCACCAGAGCGGAGTAGAGGGGTAGAATCCCCTCCCTGGACCTGCTGGCCATGGTTCTTTTGATGCACCCCAGGATGTGGTTGGCTTTCTGGACTGTCTATAGAGGGCCTCATCCACTCAGCCTTCCTGGTCAGGTGGCCTGTAGCAGACAGTAATGTCACCTGTCCCTGCCCTTCCTTTTATTCTGACCCATAAGCTCTCAATCAGCTCCTCATCCATCCCCAGGCAGAGCTCCACGCACTCCAGCTGGTCCTTGACATAGAGGACGATACACTCTCATCTCCCCTGCCTGTCCTTCCTGAAGAGCTTGTGCCCTTACACTCCAACACTCCAGTCATAGGAGCCATCCCACCATGTCTCTGTGATGCCAGTAAGATCACAGCCCTGCAGGTGTGCACGTGTCTCTAACTCCTCTTGCTTATTGCCCATGCTATGTGTGTTTGCAGAGAGGCATTTAAGTTGGGCCCCCAATGAAGCGCCCTTACACTCCAACACTCCAGTCATAGGAGCCATCCCACCATGTCTCTGTGATGCCAGTAAGATCACAGCCCTGCAGGTGTGCACGTGTCTCTAACTCCTCTTGCTTATTGCCCATGCTATGTGTGTTTGCAGAGAGGCATTTAAGTTGGGCCCCCAATGAAGCCAACTTACTGGCTGGAGCGGCTGGAATTCCTTTGTGCTGGATGATGATGTGTTGGCTGGAAATAAATGGAAAGGTGCTCTCCAACCGTTGGAGTGTTCAGCTCAGGAGACCAGACAAAAATTACTCTCCTTGAAACATGCATTGTGTAGGCATAAGGTCCTCACACCTGCTCTCTATTTCTGCACCATGTTTTTGGACCACACTAATTACATTACTGCTTGTGTAGTCATAGCTGGTAAGTTCAAGGACTGATGGAATATTAGGGGATATTTTGGCTTGGCTGTTTGGTTTTTACTTGCAACATTTCAAATCTTCCATCTCCTGGTACATTCTAAAATAATTTGTCTCAATTTTCAATTTATGAGGGATTTACTAGCAATACTGGCTTTGGAGATTCTCTGTTCTATCCACTCCCCTTGCAGCTCATTCCCCTTTCCTAGGCAATTTTTAACATTGATTTCTTCAGGGATGTGGTCTACAGCAATACAAACAAATTGCTTTGGCACAAGCCAAGGGCTAGCACAGATAGCATGGATGTGGAAGTTTCTTAATTAAGTGCTATCGCCAAATTGCTCTCATTGTAGAACTGTGGACTCATGTATCACTGCTACTAAAACTAACCAGGTTTTCTCACCTTGCGGAACTTTCCTTTTCAGATTAGGTACTTATATAGGGTACACACCCCCAAAAAATAGATTTCTCCTTCAGTCTTGAATGAATCATATGACTTTACCCAGTAATTGATCCTATTTAACATTATTACATTGCTCTTAAATTTAAACAGCCTAAGCTAATGTCTTTTCTCTTTACATAATCTATTATTGATCTTTTTTGCTATTCTGCCACAAATGTAAAATCACAGGCACTGCCTCAGAGCAGATTAATTTCTATACTAGTTAATGTAATAAGTGTCTTGACCTAATTCTGTTAACTATGTCCCGAAGTTAGTTTTATTCCTCAAAATTCCTAGTTTATTTATCCTGGTAACACTCCCTTAATAAAAAATAAGCCTAATTGTACAGAGGGAAAATAAGGAAATAGAGATAATAAGTTGTTTGCCCACCGACACTTAAGAACTCAATGACTCTTTTGTGAGATTTCTTCATTCTTCTTCTTTTGCTCTCCTTGCATTGCAATGTTACTACCTCGACCCTTCCTCAGAATTTTAGAATCCCATTTAAATATGTCATCATAGATTAAACCAGAAATTTTGTTGTGACTGCATGTATCCTTAAAAAAAAAAGAAGCTGTCGGAGTGTTTTTCTTTACCGTGTATTGAGTTTTCTTTTTTTCCATAAGGAAATTCTGCTGTAACTGACTTCTGTCTATGACTGACAAATGACATATACCAAAGTCTTAAAGATGACAGACAAAAAAATTCAGTTTCAAATCAAACTTTATTACTCTTTTATTACTTTGTATTGCTACCTGAATTGGAGCCTCTTTTCTTGTTTTTCTTTGTAGGAGCATAGAACTGAACTTCACTTTTTTTGGCACTTTGCCAAACTACACATGGTTGGAGTCCCTGGGTAGATCTTCTTGAACTATTTAGTAACCCAGATTATTTCCAGAGTTCTACAGTTCCTTAAAAATAGTATTATAATACTTTATTTTTAATTCAGATTCCTCTTTCTGGATGCTGTTTTTATCTGGGCATAATTAACAGGCCAAAACCACATTCGAGCTTTTGAAAAAAGCCTTCCTTTCTATTTCCATCATAATGATAATGCAGGTAAACATACCACTGCATTCATTTTTAAATATTGCAATAGAAGACTAAAGCAGTTTCTTAATTTATAGAACCTAAAATAGAATAGTTTGCTTTCAAAGGAGAAGAAACAAAATTAAATAGAATGAAGAATGCTAGAAGCAAGTAAACAAACAAACAAAAAAGTGCTGTCAACATTTTTGCAGCAGCATTTTTTCTGCTTACTATACAAACAGCAATCCATACAATCCCCTTTCATTCTTCAGTAGATAAATTCTTAGTCAAAAACAACCTTATTTATGTTAATTGCCTTTTGCCCAAATGATCCTCTTGCATAAAACATTAACAATGGCTTTTGTAATATATCCTTGGTGAATGGAGAATTCTTCTGCTCTCCAATTTCCTCTTTACAGTGTATGGCCTATCCATATATATCAAATCGGATTTCAGACCCACCTAAAACCATAAATCCCAATTGGTATCAAAGTAGAAGGAGGCTAACAGTTGGTAAGAGGCCACAAAAAGTAGACGATGATTACAAGAAGAATTTGAAGAATTCAAGGTCATGAGTGATCAATTAAAGTATATCTAAAACATCAGATAATAATTATATGCAGGTTATTTTAACTAAATATCTCTTGCTTAATAAAAACTACATCTGAGTTTTAGGAGAAGAGGTCACTGACTCCCTCAGAATAGTAAGAGCATTTTTACACAAAGTATGACATTTACAGCTGGATCTTTGTCTCACTGAAGCTGAAGAGTTAATAAGAATTCAGAGTAAACAGCTCACCTCTGACAGAAAGAGTTGCAATTGAATCAGTGGCTAGTTTTATGTATTGTCTTTCAGTACATTAAAACAAAATTGCTAAGAAAATCTGAAGGAACTGAATGGAACAAATCTGTTATTGAATATGCCAATTCCGTAAAGGAAATCAAAGAAGGTGGGAGAAAAAAAGTAACAGGATTATAGACACGGTTCTTTATATTGAATAAATTCAGAACTTCTGCTGTGATATGCACTCGCAATTGCGTCTAAGCCCTGCCTCTACTATTTAAATCTCACCTGGGATGTAGAAAACCCATACAGTTTTACATTCCTCATACAGGATATCTCTACTTGCAGCATATTTGATAAAGGTCTCGCACTTGAAGTGGTAAAAGCCTGAGAACATCATCTCATATAAAATACTCTGAGAGGGCTCTTTCTTCCCCTGATATGCTATCAAAGTTACTTTTACCTAATAGTGTTTTGGTTGAATAACTGGGGTACTAAGATCATTTGGGCCATACTGTGCCATACAGTGTTCTTAATGCAACTAAACCAGATGCCATCTTGCTTGTGTGCAGATTTATTTTGGTAGCTCTACACATGCACCCTCAATTACTATTAGTAAAAGACATTTTAGTGCCTTCAATTGGTGCCCAGGTTTTTTGTCATCACCTTACTTTAGAGAAAAAGCCTGTTCTCCAGAACCCCTCCCCCCTCACCTCCCCAGATCAGGACTGAAGAGGGTCATCTGTGCCTGGTAAGTGTGTGTATGAGACAGCGTGAATCTCCTAGAAGCTTCTTCAGAAATACTGATCCAGCAGGATTTTATTTCCTCTTCTGTATGGTGGAAAGTGTGGTTATCCCCTTGAACTTTATTCCCCCTTTGTGCATTTTCTTCCCTCTACAGAGCTACAGGGTTCCATCACTTACCTCTTTGAGCTTTGTTGGCTCCTCTATAAATTCAGAACTCCTTCTCCTCTAGGGAAGAAGCAGAAGACTCTACTCCTTGGCCAATTACATTTAAAAGGGGATTCTCCATTCTGATTACTCCTCCTCATCAACGGAACAGAATTCCCACAGCTCTTTCTCTGCTCTCTCTCCTTCTCAATTTTTCAGCAAGTCCTTAAATGTTTGCCTATGTTGCCTTCATACTCTACCACTTCATTGCATTAAACCACAAGCAATTTATTTTGGCTTAACAGAACACTCATATGCAGAGCCATGAATTTATTAGCAGTCTAATTAGCGTCTTGGCAACCTAATACAACAAAGACATATTTTAATCCAGTTACAATAATACTAACACATGTATTCCAAATGATCCAATTATTGCTAATCCCCATTAATTTTACTCTTTCTGTTATATGCTCACTTGCTGCAATCTAACCCTATCTCCTAGTGTTATGCTTACCCTTCCCATGACCTTCAGGATCCTAAAATTGACACTGCCAGCCTCACCTGAGAAGAGGAAGGGTTTGCACTGAGTCACCAGTGACACAAGTTCTCTGCTGGGAAGGTTCTGTTCTTGCTTTTCTCTCTGCTCATGGGTCTGCTTAGGGTTATTTTCATACATGACCGCCCTGCCTCTTCTTATTCCCCTCAGGTTAGTTACACAACGGCCACTTACTTTTTCATCCCTATTACTCAGACCATACAATTGCAGTTAAGCTATTGCAGCAACTGCAGCAAAACCAAACTGGGCAACAGCCTCCTAACTCCTACACTGTTTTGCTGTTACAAACCCTCAACTGCCCGAGACAATTGCTGAAAAGTCCTGAAGTTAGTCATTACGTTTATTAGAAAGCTTGTGGTCACCCGCTCTCAGCACGACGGTTGATAAAAAATAGTGGTTGCTTTTGTTTAGTTTCACTTAATGCTCACATTTAATTCCTCTGTCATGACAGGAAGTAAGCTTGATCAACACTTTATTTGTCCATTCTATGAGTAGGACTGAATAATGTAGAAATAAAATAAAATTTAAAATAACTTGGTAAAGGTAGCTAAATGTCTTTGGAAAAGTAATTTGATATGAATATTTAGCATTTGATGTATTTAGAATATTATATCCTAGAATACAAGTATGACTGTAAACCTAAAGCTTAAAAGCTAGAGATAAATTGGAATTTAAAAAAATATGAATATTTTGTGGTGCCAGAGCATGCAACAAATTTTTGCACTGTTGTGGAATGATGAGCAGAAAATGGATATTACCACTGCAATGAACATTTTCTTTTATTTCCTATTCTATTTTGCATGGGGACTATTAAATACAGACTCTTCTAGCATTTTTCAGGTAATAAAAAACAGCAGTAACATTCTTACTTTCTTTTAATTGTTCACTTCTACTTTTTTTTTTTTTTTTTTTAACAGAGCCATTTCCTTTTGAAAATGAGCTGAGAATTGACTCAAAAATGTATAGTATAGTACAGTATAGTGTAGTAATGCAGCTACTTGAACAATTCAATAAATGTATTGCACACATAATTCTGCTCATGAATTATCCACAAGTGAATCAACAAACCCATAAAAGTCATGTCCATCAGTACTGAAATTATTCAACACACAAGGCTATGGAACTTTTGGCAGAGGTAGACCATGAATTACATACTCATAAGTTTCTATTCGATTTATTTATTGGTGACCCAAACCACATAACATTGCCTCTGTTCATTGATTATAACTTACCAGTGCTTACAATCAAGTTTGCTTTTGTTGTGAAACACATTTTCTTTCTTAATTAAATGAATCTTGGCTACTTGCATACGTTCCTATGATCAGATTTTGGTCAAATACTGTTGATACATTAATAATGAATCTAAGCAAACAAACTATGTGACATGACAAATAGCTCGCAATTAGGCTTATACAGTGGCTACCAAATGTAAGGAGCAGAAACCAGAGTGGAAAGGAAAGCTGAAAGGAGCATGACACGCTATCACAGTGACACAGGCACTTCCCAAGAAGGAGGGATTTCTATATCCTAGTGCCTGTTCTCAGAACTGGCAATTATTTTGGTGACAAGCAATTGTTGGCTAAAACTGAATAGTGGCAGTAGGTTTCCAGAACACAGCTCTTCCCCCTCTCACAAGTTGAGCACTTGTTTGTGCTTTCCTTGGCCACAAAATACTGTTTTCCCTCTTGCATGTTGGCATAGCTTCCACAGAATGCCTTGGCACGCTGCTGTCTGTAAAGAACCAGCACGCACGAAACACTACAGTTTGCAGAACATCAGCTCCTCCGTTTGGTAATACAAGGCAGATTTCAAGGACAGGCAAGGTAAAAAAAAAAAAAAAAAAAAAGTGTTAAAGAACGAGTATTTTATCAGCAGCTTCAAGAAAGAGTACTAAATCCTGCTTGGTTCCACAGCGCAGTTTAGCCACTTGCTACCTGCTCCTTTTCCTCAGCTGGGCATGAGTGCTGGAAGTCTGCATTGATGTTTTCAGTGTTACCCAAATTCTCTGATTTTGAGGTAAGAATACATACTGATCAGCCCAATATATCTCTTTAAACATCTTTGTGCAGTTGTTCAGATACCCATTTTTGATCATCTTTCATAACAACCTGCTCAGGGAAACAATGACAAATCGCTCTCTTGAATAGCCCGGGATGCTGATCTGCTGACTGATGCAGTCAATATTCATTCCTGCGATAGTGACAGCCAAAATAGTACCAGTTTGCCCCAATCAATCCTTTACTTTGGCAGCTGGGATGCCCCAGTAAGGTGTACCTGCACTCAAAAACGGGGTCAGGAGTGGGGTGTGATCGTTAAGCAAACTTCCTTACTGCCTCTCCCACACAGTGTTCAACCCCTCTGCCATAAAAGCATAAGATGCTTTCAGTCGCCCTTTCTCAGTGAACAGTTGTTCAGGGAAAGTTTTTGTTTGTTGAAGTACAGCAGCCTCTTGCTTTCATTTGATGTTATGGATAATTTTACTGCCTCTTTCCATTTTGCTACTGTCGAATGTACAGTTACAGTTTCTTACCCTACGCAATGAACTGAGGAAATTTCTGGGACAGCAAGTTACGGGGTATTTGATGCACATTATAGATTCGTGAGAGCAAGGAAGTGTTTGTCTTTTGAAGCAAAATAACATACCTGTGAAATTTTTGTCATTTATCATTGTATATTTCAAGCAGCTTCTGGCACATCACTGTCCCTCTATGGACTGTCAAGATGTTACTCCCTGAAACCTTCCCCTTATTCATGAGCTTAACACACTAAAAGTAGAAAGCAGACTGACATAGGGGTCTAATGCTGATTGTCAGTGTACTTGTGTCTTCCTCACTGCTTTTCCAAAATTGGGGATGGCTAAATGGCAGCACCCTCATCAAGATGGGCAGCAGTTTCCTTAGGACATGTGGCATTTTTACCTTGCCTTACATTTGATATCCAAATAGGAAACTTCTATCTCGTATTCCTTAGAAAAGTATGGTCTGCTTCCCCATGGCTTTGATCTCTTCCCACAACACGAAATTATATTAAAGATCATTTATTTTGGTAGTAAAATTTAAGTATAATGAAGTTCACAAAGCAATTAAGTTTTACAAAAGGGCTTTTTTCCTGATGAATACAGCAAATATTAACATATAAAAACTAAAACTGGAACATCTGCAAATTCTGGAGTTTATATCAAGACAACAACTTGACTTCAAAAGCTGTGTGAATGTTTTTGTATAAAGAGGGAAATGTTTGTAATGTCTGCATAAGACATACTTACATTTCCTGGAAAATCTAATTATACTCTTCCATCCACTTCTCTTTACAAAGCCTTTAACCTTGACATCTACTTGGCTTAGTAAAATAAATTATTTATTGGTTTAGTGGTAATAGTCTTCTGTTTCCACTCTCTAAGCCAAGTGTCATATCTGGGGGTGTGTTTGTATGTATGGACACAAACATATGTATGAAAGCAGAAGGCAATACAGACAGCTCTGTAATCCAATATCTTCCAAATTCAGCAGGTCACGCCAGTTTTCATGAATGCTGTTTTATTCCAGTCTTTTGCACAATTTGCAATTTTCCTATTGTCAGATGAGCCAGATATTAATGAAACTTCTTGGGCATTATCTAACGCAACACCCCAAAATCATGAGTTTGACTTAAAATCACAGTATATTATTGAAAACATTCAGCATTCTCTTGACTAACTGTCTCTTTGTATGATTATTTTCTTTATATTTTGTAGATTTTTATGAAATCTCAAGGGCTAGAGATTTTCAAATTATTGTCTTAATCCAAATTATAGTATTTAATGCAACCCAGAAAAATATAAACTGTCATCACTAAAACAGCTACTTGACAGCTAGTTTCCGTATAACAATATTCCAGGAATGGCAAAAGCAAAACCTTTTGCAGGATCGGGGAAGCACTGAAAATGAAAAATTACAAAGAGAAGAAAGGGAAAAATGCATATAAGATTTTCACCAGTAAACTGAAGGAGGCATCAAAAAGCTCGTAGGTTTCTTAAGCTTTAAAACCTGATTGTCCCTTGAAATAAAGAAATATTTGATGAGACTATCACAAATCAGCTTAGCTCAAATTATGTACAAAATAACAAATTCATCATAGGTACCCACTTACTTTCAGTACAGCAGTACTATAGGAGAATATAATTTTGTGAAGTGTACTCATTAAAACCAAAAAGAACCGAGCATTAATAGTTCCTTAGCTGTCTGATATTACCCAGTTTTCAGTGAATTCCAGAAATCATTTATGGACTTGCCAATGTTAAGATAAGCTTCTCAGGAAGTTCTATATTGTGTGCAAGGCTTATTATACCCAACTGACAAAGATTTTTAAGTTTAAAAAGTACAGCTTGTAGATAAATACAAACATTCTGAAAATTAAGGGCTTTCTATTCTACTTATGTCTGTAAGTCATTTCCCATATATATTCCCTGTATATTATCTTACTGTTATGCCATTTGTTTTGCATTTCCACTAACTTGCATTTCCATTTTTTAATCTCCACTTATGCACCGTATTTATCAAAGGAGAGCATGAAGAAGAACCATGAGAAATAAAGGTGGATGTGATAACAAGTTTGTAACCACAGCAAAACTATTATCCGTACTAGCAAATATCTGTCAGGACAGCTGCTGGAATTTGCTGGTTCCTGGCAACTCCTAGCCCTGGGAGCCTGGGGCAATCCATCTCCAAACAGGTTGCAGCTCATCTTTGTGGCTTTGCTTGCCCTGATTGTCTTTAACCTTAAGTAGAAAGACTATTGCCTCTCACAGTGCCAGCACACTCTGCACGCACAGAAGTTTATATGGTCATGTTAGTTAGCCCAGACTCATCTCCTCTAACATTTCACACTGCCAGCATCTTGTCACACACTTTTCAACGGGCATGGATAGAGATAAATGGCTTTTTTAAGCACAGGATGGATTGCAACAGACTGGCTTGAGCACCAGCTCCACCTGTTTAAGAGAATGGCACTGACTCCTTGCTGTATGGAAAACTCCAAGCCTCTGGGCATGCCAAGAAAAAAACTTTGGCACAGATGGGGCATCCCGAGCACATCCGAAGCCACAAAACCCTGCAAACTGCCCCTTTGCCCACCTCTCCTTATCTTCTGCAGGGCTCTGTTATGTGCGAAGATCATAGAATCATCTAGCTTGGAAAGGGACCTTTCAGGTCACTGAGTCCAACCATCAACCTAACACTGTCAAAACCACCACTAAACCATGTTCCTCAGCACCACATCTACCCGTCTTAAATACGTCCAGGGATAGTGATTCAACCACTTCCCTGCACAGCCTGTTCCAATGCTTGATAACGCTTTTGGTGTAGAAATTTTTCCTAATATCCGATCTAACCCCCCCCACCTGCAACTTGAGGCCGTTTCCTCTGGCCTATTGCTTGTTGCATGGGAGAAGAAACTGACCCCCAACTCTCTACAACCTCCTTTCAGGTAGCTGTGGAGATGAATCAGTAGGCAGAGATGGCAAGCAGTATTTGCTTGTGGTAAGATGGGGTTTTATGGAAAAACCCCATCTTTGTGGAAGATGGGGTTTTGGGCAGGGAGACCCAGGGAGAGAGGAGTGCATGCCCAGTGTGAAATACAGCAGTGGCGTGCACTGTTTGGTAGGGAGTTACCTCCAAGGAGATGATGCACGTTTCTTTCCTGCTTACCTCTAGTGATGCTTTTACAAAGCTTTTTTTTTTTTAAAAAAAAAAAAAGAAAATAGTACTTTTAGGTAGAGAAAACCTTTAACTTTAGAAAAAGTCTGGCCAGCTCCACTCACCCTTTTTCTTGTTATATATTTGTGTGTGATAGCTTCTCTTCCTTGCATGACAAGGCAGAGGCTTCAAAAGGGAATAGAGGTGTCTTTTCAAATTACGTTTAGATAAGGAAACAGAAAGGTATGTGCGCGAAACACTGATCTTCTTAAATACACTGACGGGAAAAGTTAAGAGCTTTCCCTCTCCTCAGAGAAGAAAAACGTGTCTACTAATAGAATAGTATGTTAAGGACAAGGTTGCATCTCATCTCCTTAGGATCAGCCAACACAGACCTCCAAGAAGTTCCCCCAAAACTGATGGGCCAGGGTTTGGACCTTGGATGGGGGCCACAGATCAACCGAAGAGGCAACGTTCAGGGGTGGGGGCTTTTCCTGCCGAAAGGCGAATTGTCCTGGGTTGCCCAACGTCAAGGGTACCAAGAGCACGGGAGGGATGTCAAACCGCCCTTGGTTTTTGATCCAGGAGCGAGGGCTGGGGCTGTGGTGTGTCACCCCGACGCCAGGCGCGATCGCCCGGTAGGATGGCGGGGGGTGTATGTGGTGTCGGGGGAAGGAAGGCAGCGCTCTCACCCCCCAAACAGCCTCCCGCATCGCCCACCGTCCCCTGGCAGAACTTCCCCCGCCCCACAAGCTTCCCCCGGAGGAAGGGCTGCGGGGAACCGGAGCCCAAACCCGCCCTTTGCCAAGGGGAGCTCCAGCCGTGCCCGAGCCGCACCGGGGAGGAGCGCGGCCGCTTTCCTCGCAGCACCCCCGGGCTGCGGCCGCAGAGGGGAGGGGAAGGAGAGCGGCGGCGCCTTCCCCCCCTGGAGAAGGACGAAGTTAAATAGCCAGCGCGGCTCTCCCCCGCCTCCTTCTCCCCTCCTGGCTCCCTCCACGTCCCACCCCCCGCCCCGCCCGGGCCGCGGGGCAGAGCGCGGTGCGGTGCCAGCCTTGCCCCCGCGGAGCCGGGACGCCGGCGCTGCCGGTTGAAAGGCGGGTGTTTTTGGGGGGGGGTGGGGGGGG